>NC_134355.1:593513659-593518659 GCF_048569485.1 Anomaloglossus baeobatrachus | reverse complement strand
TTCGGAAATAAGTAAAAGACTTGGGGCTGAATGGAAACTTCTATCTGAAGCCGAGAAAAGACCTTACATAGATGAAGCCAAGAGACTCAGGGCACAACACATGAAAGAACATCCAGATTATAAGTACAGACCAAGGCGCAAACCGAAGAACCTTCTAAAGAAAGACAGGTATGTCTTTCCTTTACCTTACCTTGGAGACCACGATCCACTTAAGACAGGACTTCCCATGAGTGCCACTGAATCCTTACTAGGAGCTTCTGAGAAAGCAAGAGCCTTTTTACCACCAACATCAGCACCTTATTCTTTACTGGACCCAAGTCAGTTTAGCTCCGCAACCATCCAGAAGATGACAGAGATGCCACACACCTTGACTACCAGCACTCTTCCTTATGCCTCCACCTTGGGATACCAAAACGGAGCTTTTGGTGGGTTAAGCTGTCCTAGCCAACACACTCATACCCACCCCTCTCCAACCAACCCTGGCTATGTGGTGCCCTGTAATTGTACAGCCTGGTCAACCTCTAACTTGCAACCTCCTGTAGCCTACATATTGTTCCCTGGCATGACTAAAGCTGGTTTAGACCCTTATTCTTCTGCACATAACGCAGCCATGTAGAAGAGCACTGGTGTCAAGGAAATGAACTCTGTGGGTGCATGTATAGACAGACTGCCAAGATGGTACCACTAGCAGAGAGACACCTTAAGGGATTGCAGAGAGGAACAATCCATTCTTAGACCAACTTGGCAAAAAAAATATAATGCACTTCCTTTCTTATGAAGGGCACAATGTACTACTACTAATTCTCTACATCAAGCCATGAAGATAGCTGGAAGTAATTGTCAGGACCAATTGTAAGAAATGTACAAGTTCCTCTTTTTTTCATTTATATTTCCTCAATCTGGACAGTTAACCCTTTATTTATTGAGCTTTTCAGTTTGCCTTTAAATTTCTTTGTGACCTCAAATTTTGAAGGGACTAACATTAAATTATTTAACAATATATTATTATTAATTATTATTATTATTATTACCAATTTTGCACAATAATTTTGCTGTGGGGGTAAGTGGGATTTGTGTTAGATATTTTGCCATACAAAACTGGTTTTCTTGTCTAAAAGAGTTTAGCAATGAGAGCTTTATGATAATGATAATTCAAAAAAATGAATTAATGATTATTTTACCCTCCAAAAATATTTTGTAAAAAGCAAATAATTAAACATGAAGGATGTTTCATAGGATGATGAATTCCCCTTCATCTAAGGCGTTATGTACAGGGGGAAGTGACTGTACATTATCTCCCTTTATTTACTCTTTTTTTTTTTTTTTGTTAAACAAGGATCTTTTAAATAAAGACAATCTTGTCGTTAAATGCAATGTGTGAACTGTGCATTATCATGTGATAACGATCTGCAGGCGATTATACACTCACAACGCTGCAGATTATTGCGCTGCAGTCTGGATCATTCGGAGGGCTATCATTTTTATCATTGTATATTATTTATTTATTTTGCTTTATAAATGGCTAGATATTCTAAAAATCTACATCTAAAAATATTTTCTAATAAGTATTTCCTCCATATTCAGCTTAAAATGTATAAGATTTCTTCAAAATTTTTTGCATTGGATGTTTTTAATAAGTGTTCAAATTTCATTGACAGATGTAATGTTTTAGCATTATTTATTATATATATTTTATCTTTAGTCCTATACAAAACTACCAAAATATCCTTGCAGATCTATAAGTTTGTGCTGTACCATATGAGAAAATCAGCTCCACAGCACTTGTTGCTATGAAGAAAAAAAAAATAATTTTATATATATATATATATATACACACACACACACACACATACAGTAAAAGCTAAAGACTTCATGAAATAGAATATTTTAGAATATTTTATTTTATATATTTATGTATGTAAAAAGGAAATACTGCTTTGATGCGAGATCTAGACATACAGATCATGGTGTGTATAGATATATATATATATATATATATATATATATATATATATATATATATATATATATATATATATATAAAAGCAGAGTTTCCTCGTTACATACATATATATGAAATATATTGTGCAACATATTTCATGAAGTCTTTAGCTTTTACTGTTCATGTATATACGTACATATACATATGTGTATTTATGAGTACATGTTAATATATGTGTGTCTTATAGATGTATGTATACGTATATATGTGTGTCTATATATATGTATATATATATATATACTGTATATATATATATTTGTGTGTGTATGTTGCTATAATATATGTATATTTATATATCTATATATATAGAGATATATATATATTTGTGTGTATGTTGATATAATGTATATATATATATATTTCTATCTATCTATCTATCTATATATATATATATATATATATATATAAAATATATATACATATATATATATATATATATATATATGTAACCACACACGCTCTGTACTTTTATCTATGAGTATACTGATATACTTTAGCAGACCTAAGTTTGTAATTTTGTTTAACCCTTTTTGATAGCAAGATGTATTTCCATATGGGAGATAAATATATTATTGTAGATTAGGCCAACAGGAGAACATGTTAATGAGCACATTCAGCTCTGCTATATATGTAGAAAGAGGCACAGGTATTAATATATGTTATCCACAATTTTTTTTTGTTATTTATCCATTTTGGTTTGCACAGATTGTATGTTAATAGGAATTGTTTTTCAATGAAATCAGATGATTTTTTTCCTTCTTACTTTTAGATGTCAACAGGTCTGTAGAAATGTTCCTGACTCCATTTACTAAAATGTGTCTGTTCTGGGGGTGACAGAGGCTATATGTGACTGTCCTAGGTGATGCTAGAGGCTGTGCCTGTTCTGGGAAGTGATAGAGGCTGTGTCTGTCCTGGGGGTGACAGAGGCTATTTGTGTTTGTCCTGGGAGGTGGCAGGGGCTGTAGTGCCTGTCCTGGCGGGTTACAGAGGCTGTGTGTCGGTACTGGGAGATGCTAGAGGCTGTGCATATCCTGGGGGCTGACAAAGGCTGTGTACCTCTCCTGGGAGGTAATAGAGGCTGTGTATTTGTCTTGTGGGGTGACAGAGGCTGTGTGTCTGTTTTGTGGGGTGATAGAGACTGTATGACTGTCCTAGGTGGTGATAGAGGCTGTGTACCTGTCCAAAGTGGTGATAGAGGTTGTGTACCTGTCCCAGAGGGTGATAGAGGCTATATATGACTGTCCAAGGTGGTGGTAGAGGCTATGTACCTGTCTCGGAGGGTGATAGAGGCTGTGTCTCTGTCCCGGGAGAGTGATAGAGGCTATATGTGACTGTCCAAGGTGGTGATAGAGGCTATTGTACCTGTCTCGGAGGCTGATAGAGGCTGTGTCTCTGTCCCGGGGGGTGATAGAGACTGTGTCTCTGTCCCGGGAGGGTGATAGAGGCTGTGTCTCTATCCCGGGGGGTGATAGAGGCTGTGTCTCTGTCCCGGGAGGTTGATAGAGGCTGTGCCTCTGTCCTGGGAGGGTGATAGAGGCTGTGTCTGTCCTGGGAGGGTGATAGAGGCTGTGTCTGTCCCGGGAAGATGATAGAGGCTGTGTCTCTGTCCCGGGAAGGTAATAGAGGCTGTGTCTCTGTCCGGGGTGGTGATAGAGGCTGTGTCTGTCCTGGGAGGGTGATAGAGGCTGTGTTTGTCCCGGGAAGGTGATAGAGGCTGTGTCTGTCCTGGGTGGTGATAGCGGCTGTGTCTGTCCCGGGAAGGTGATAGAGGCTGTGTGTCTGTCCTGGGCGGTGGTAGAGGCTGTGTCTGTCCTGGGTGGTGGTAGAGGCTGTGTGTCTGTCCCGGGAAGGTGATAGAGGCTGTGTCTGTCCTTGGTGGTGGTAGAGGCTGTGTCTGTCCTGGGCGGTGGTAGAGGCTGTGTGTCTGTCCTGTCCTGGGTGGTAGAGGCTGTGTCTCTGTCCCGGGAAGGTAATAGAGGCTGTGTCTCTGTCCGGGGTGGTGATAGAGGCTGTGTCTGTCCTGGGAGGGTGATAGAGGCTGTGTTTGTCCCGGGAAGGTGGTAGAGGCTGTGTCTGTCCTTGGTGGTGGTAGAGGCTGTGTCTGTCCTGGGCGGTGGTAGAGGCTGTGTGTCTGTCCTGGGTGGTGGTAGAGGCTGTGTCTCTGTCCTGTCCTGGGCGGTGGTAGAGGCTGTGTGTCTGTCCTGTCCTGGGCGGTGGTAGAGGCTGTGTGTCTGTCCTGGGTGGTGGTAGAGGCTGTGTCTCTGTCCTGTCCTGGGCGGTGGTAGAGGCTGTGTGTCTGTCCTGTCCTGGGCGGTGGTAGAGGCCGGGACGGTGCTGGGCTGAGAGCAGCTGAGGTATCTGCACTAGAAGCAGCGGATTAGCATTTAGTGTCAAACAATTAGCAGTGTGAGGAGTTGTTGGAATAAATTCATTCTGGGGCTTTTGTTTGGGAAGGATTTTCATTAGAATATGGCTGTTATCCATCTGCTGCCCACCACAGCCCCACCATGATGCGGGGATCTGCTCCCAGCACTTGTGCTCTTATTAGGAGAAAATGCACTGAGGTCTGGATTGGATGGGGCAGGATAAGAGATAAATAATAAGGCAGAGTACGATCCAAAAAGACTGGGGGTTATGGCAGCAATGAAAGGGGCTTTGTTTAGTGCATCAATGAATGAGAGACCCTTAACTTCTGCAAACAAGCAGCAGACATGAGCAATCGGAAGAGCAGGCTGGGGGGACAGGAGGCCAAGTGTCCAGGATGACCCCATTGTCTGCCCATACATTACACTGGATCACTGACAAGTGTGCACTGAGGTATCTGCACCAGCTGCCAACAACCAGCAACAGGCACACAGCCCTGCAACCAGCACACTGCAGGGCCTGGACACAAACTGCACACAGCAGATACTGGGCAATAACTAAAATGGCCCATAAATCAGTGTATTTTATATAAAAATATTGGTTACATAAAATGGGAAAGATGATAGATAGATAG
>NC_134355.1:593356159-593508659 GCF_048569485.1 Anomaloglossus baeobatrachus | reverse complement strand
AGAAGGAAAGAAGAAGGAAAGAAAAAAAGAAGCAAAAACAAAGAATAAAAAAAAGAGAAAATGATAAAATCGGAAGTATGGAGAGAAAAGGTAGGAAAAATGGAGAAAATAATAAAAAAATGCAGAAAATTCAGATGTGTAATATTAGGGAAACTGAAAAAACAAACAAACAAAAAAACACCAAAGGTAGAAAGGAATATAAAAGGAGATGATACAATGATGAGAGAGAACGGATACAAAGAAAATGTGTCAGAAAAATGCGACAAATTGAGAGACAAATATACAGAGAGAATCAGGTGAAGTCATCTGGAAATATTATTTTACTGGGAAATGAGATGAAATAAAATGAGAATAAAGAGAGGAGCCCGGTCTCCAGATAAATAGAAGACGGATATGTGAGACAGGAGGGAGTGTGAGGAAGACACAGAGGAGACTGAAGGAAGACACTGAGGAGGGACCGAGGGAAGATAACTGCAAAGATACATGAGAAGAGGAAGAAATGAGTGTGAGATAGTGCAAAAGGATGAAGGGATATACTGAATGATGAGTCCTGGGAGGAAGAAGAGAAGATAAAGGGATCTCCTGAGGAAAGCAAGGAAGGGGAGGGAAAAACGAGGGAAAGATGAAAGTATCACAGCCAGGAGGAAGCCGAGAGGAAGAGCAGGAAATGGAGAGGAGCAGCGCTGCCGTCAATCACTGGCGGACGTGTGAGCAGCCGTCACATGCCGGCACCGGATACTAATCTAGCTGTGATCGTCCCGGCGGAGCCGCTCCGGTAACCGTGTCATCTTCCCTCTGGAGCTCGGGTCTTATTCCCTAGGCCGCTCTCCTCCTTCCTATCCCCCCATCTTTCTCTTCTTCACTCGTCCTCTTTTTCATCCCAGGCCTCCTCTATCTGATTTCTCACACGATCTTTCTTCTTTTTCTTGTCTTCACTTTTCACTCTTTCTAGTCAAACACATGAAACAATTTACCGCACATACAATGTCTTATGCCTCTATTCACACATTGTCCCGCTGCACCCAGGAGGATTCACTGCAAATACAGGTTGTGTGTTGTATAATATAAAGTCGGCAACTTTTCACCATTCTCTGCATGTTTCTTCTTTGTCACTCATTGACTTCACTTTGCTTTACATTCTTTACTCCCAAAGGATCAAAACAAATAGAGACCTAAGACTTCTCACAGCTCAGGGTTTGCTTCAATGTAGTCTGTCTAGGAAATGCTGAAAAAGCAAGGCAGCTAGGGCTGCTACAGAGAAGTGATTGAAGGGCCCGACTTTATTCCCTATTCCCTAATAATGCATATAGGGCACAAGTCTGGAGGCAAGGCAGGCGCAGGATGAGGCTTTCTGGAGCTCCTGGGCTCCTCCTTACCTTCCCTAAAGTGATAGCAGCCATAAATTTATATCAAATCTGACCCCAGGCAGCAGCTCTACTGAGCAGAGATCAGGGGGTCTGCAGCTGCATCCTCTCCCCACAGTGCTGCAATCGCATTGTATCGATGTGCCAACGATAGGCAGGAAAAGTATGTAAAATGTGTATATATTATGTGTCTATAAATGTGTAAATATATACTGTATATCCTTACACAAACATTGACTCTGGGGGCCCAATGATCAGCTGTGTGCAAATATTATATTACCCTTATATATTTATACTGTATCTATCTCTCTATCTATCTATCTATCTATCTATCCATCCATCCATCCATCCATCCATCCATCTATCTATCTATCTATCTATCTATCTATCTATCTATCTATCTATCTACTCCACAGTAATGCAATTGCAGCATCTAGAAGGTAAAGTGATGGAATTATGAAAATCACAAGATCAACAGACATGTAAATGATATGCAAATGATGAAAACAGTTTTAAAACATCTAGATTTATTCACCTTTGAATATGAATCCCACACACATGGTTTTCTGAGGAATGTTCTGCTATACTATATGCATTTGGGCACGATCAAGATCATTAAAAAAGTGGTTCACCAATATCCATGATTGGTCACAACGATATTATGTTGAGAAACAATGTTTCTCTCAAATACCTTGTGTTGCCAATAGTGCCTTTGAGTGGCGCTTTTAAGGGACTGCTCTTCCCCATTGTCTGAGCCCCGGGCTCCGTGACCTCAGGGATCCGGTGATATCACGTCAACTTCCTGTTAACCTGACATCACCGCGACCGACCCAGTCTCTGTGAGTCACTGGGCTGTGGGTGGCATTTCACCTCTCGTCACAGGGGCTGTGTGTGTGGAGATATTATACAGATAGGCAGTGTGTGTGGGAATATTATACAGAGGAGCAGTGTGTGTAAGGTGATATTATGCAGAGGGGTAGTGTGTGTATGGGGATATTATACAGAGGGGCAATGTGTGTGAGAGATATACATATATACATAGGGGTAGTGTGTACGGGGGGATATTATACAGAGGGGCAGTGTGTATGGGAGGATATTATACATAGAGGCAGTGTGGGAGTGATATTATGGAGAGGGGCAGTGTAGAGGGTGTATTATGGAGAGGGGCAGTGTGGAAGGTGTATTATTATCAATTTTCCGAGGTAAATCCTCCATTTTCTGGAAAAACTTCAAGGGTGCTCACACTTTTGGCCATGACTGTGTGTATATATATATATATATATATATATATATATATATATATATACACACACAGTATATATGTCATGATTATGATTAACGGTGCTCTGCTCTCCTGCAGGGCTTATACTAGGCCTCATATCTTTCTCCGGTGAACCCGTTGGTCCCGGTCTAGTCCTGTGTAGTGTGCGAGGAACCTGTTCTTTGGAGCCTTGTTTCTTCGGAACTTCTTCACCCAGAACGCTGCCAGTGATAGCTCCTGTTTAGCAGTGTACATCTTTGGTCTCCGTAAGTGACTGACCTGATCTTGTCCCACTACCTAGTTTGTCATACCCTGTCCTGTCTCCTTCCCTACTCTGACTTGGCTCCCTGCTTCCCTGACCTTCGGCTTGCTTCCTGACCCCGGGTCGGCTCTCTCGTGTACCTGACCTATCCTCTTGGTTACCAACCTCAGCTCGCACCCCGACCCCAGCTCCACTCTCTTCCTGGTACTTTACATGACTTCCTGGTTTACAGACCCTTGGCTCACACATTGACTTCGGCTTCTCTCATCTCTGTTACTGATGTTCCTGACACCTGGCTTATTTGACTACCGTGCAGATCTCCTTCACTAGTGCATTTAACGACTCCTAGTGGTTTAGCGTCTCATTACACTTGGGTGTTTGTCATCACATATTTATATATATATATATACACACACACACACAGCCAGCAGTATAAACATATACTGTATTTATATTATATAAATAATATTTTCAGCCAGCAAATGGGTTTGATGGGAACTGTTAATGTGTGATTGGTGAGGATGTAGTAGAGAAGTGGAGTTTTTCCAAGAGTGGCGAAGCCGTAGCCGGGGTGAAGCCTGGGTGAAGTCTCACAGGGGCCCAAATATTTTACCAATATGGGGCCCTGAAATTCATGGCGGCAGCTTTGTCACAGACGTCTATGCAAGCACCTTTAGATGCACGTTACAAAAGTCTGGAAAGGTGGCTCAAAAAAGGTGGAGAAACCTCGGCTTCAATATCATCATAAGAATCGTTGGCTAGAGTTTGAAAAGAAAAATGAAAAGGGGACAGTAAAAGATTGGAAACGGGGGATTTGGAGCGATGAGATGAAAATCAATAGACTGGGTGCAAATTGGTCTGGAAGAAACAAGGGAAAAAGGGGCTAATGGATCAAGAAATTGAAGGAACTGTCAAGTTCGGTGGAGGAAGCCTGATGATGATGTAGGGTTGTTTCACAGCCAAAGGCTTTGGATACTTGACCAGGATCGATGGTGGTCTCAATGTTATATATGTGTATCTTACAAGAAGAGTTACATCGAACATTCGAGTACAATGGGTATGAAAAAGATGACATAGTGTTCCGGTGTTCCAGCAGGACAAGACCCAGAGCATACGTCAAGATTGTTGAATAAATGGTTCAATGATAATGAAGAAAAGGTGCTGGATTGGCCCCCACAGTAACCGGTTCTGAATCCAAACACTTATGGGTAGAGATGAAGAAAAAGCTGTGTGCATACCCAGTGAGTCGACCAGTATGCACCAACATCGGGAACACGTAGAAGAGACCTGGGATCAGATTTCAGTCAAGACATGCTTGAGTCTGATTGAGATCATGCCCATAGGCTTTAGACAGTGTTGAAAGCCAAAAACACTACCAAAATTAAAAAAACAATAATTGATTTTTAGGAGTAAAACAGTAATAATGAAGCGACATGAGATGAATCTGAAAACCTAATCATATGCTACATAGTTGCCACTCAAATTTATGTATGAGATACCCAAGATGACTGCTTATAAAATGAAGGTCATCTCACGCCCAAAGCTGTAGTGGAGGGTGAGATATTGAACCTGAAAGTCAAATGTTAAAAACATTTTTACCCTTTTTCTTGTCAGTGTTTCTCCCCTATACATATATATGATGGGATGGTCCCACAGTTCACCTATACACAGTATGTTAGCCCCCTATACACAAATGTAGTTTGATGGCCTCTCTATGATAGTATGATGCTCTTACAGATCTTACATATAGCATGATGGCCCCTACAGCTCCTCTTTACACTGTATGATTGTTCCACAGTTGCCTACACACAGAATGATGACGCCCATATACACACTATGATGGCTTCCAAAGCTTCACTATACAATGTACTGATAGCTCCACTATACATAGTATGGTGAACCCCACATCTTCTATATATGATATGATGTCTCCAAAGCTTCTTTCACAATATGATGGTGCCCCTATACACAGTATTATTGCCCCCTATACACATTATAATACAAAAAAAATCTTTGGAATTGACATTGAGCTGCAAGGTGCACTGCAAAAGTCAACAACAACAATTATAGTTAGGGACTTTACACCTCTCATGGCCTATTAATACAATGTTTTCAATGACTCAATGCACTACTGCAAGCAGACAAGGTATTTACTAGTGATGCTGTAAGGGGTGGACGGACCCCTAGTGTGGAGAAGACGTTTTTCCCCCCCTGAAGACGCCACAGGAGTATGGTGGCACATTGTACCATGTTATGTGTTATGTACGGTTCTCCCCCCCTAGGTGCCAGTGTAGTGAGTGGTTCCCCTATTAACAGTGACAGGGAAGGAAGGGGCAGGGCAGCCTAGGAGGGAAGAGAAGGGGGGTTGGGCTCTGAATGCAGGGCAGTGTGCTGTGAGATGTAACATGGGAGAGAGCTGAGGAGAAGTGCCGGGGCAGAGTGCAGGAGTGGGTGCTGTGGCAGTGGAGCGAAGAAGTTGGAGCTAATCCGGAGCCGGTAGTGAGTACTGGAGCCGTCCCCTAGTTCAATACAAATCCCTGGGAAAGGGCTGGACTAAAATCGGGATAGGAGTACCACTGCTAGGGGGATAACAATTGGCCCCTGCATGCAAAGGAAAGTGCCCGTAGAGAAAAAGGAAACCGTTTTTGTAGAAAAAGACCTGTAACTTGTAACGTACTAAAGTAAACCTGCTGCAAACAAAAAGATGGAAGCTTTGTTTAATAAATCGGTGTTTGGTTTATCCGCTGCCTGCAATTGTCTCTTTCCTGAAAGTGAAAAAGGAGCTGGCGAGCTGAGAAAGAACGCTGTCATGAATGGGCCCCATGCATCCACACTGTGCCCCAACAACACACCTGTATTGCAAGTAACGGCCGGGCCGGGGTTCAGCCTGCGGCCCACAAGGCGAGGGGACCCGACTACACCCCCTGAGGCGCCCCCTGCCCCTGTTACAATGCTTCCACTGCAGGCGATGCTTGTGGCCCTCCTCCACATCCTTCACAATGGACATCTCCCACTCCTCCACATCAACAGGGCAGAACATTGTAAATGTCACACTGGATGGCTCTCCGTGAACTACATCTGGACAGCTTATTAATTAAGGAAGTGGCCAAAAACATATTGTCTACCATGCGCTTGTGCAATGTAAGTCATGCTTGATACATCAAGCATGTCCTCAATTTCTTCAGGCACAAAAGAACAAAAACATTTATTCAATCAAAAATTCATGGGCTTCCATCACCATTTTTTTTAGTGCATATGATGAGTTTTTGAACATCAACTGGCCTTAATATCCCTAGTAGGATCCAGTGCAAGATTATTATTATTATTTATTTATAGAGCAGCATTGATTCCTTGGTACTGTACATGAGAAGGGGTTACATACAGAATACATATACAAGTTACAATAGACAGACAGAGGGAAGAGGACCCTGCCATTGCGGCTTACGTTATATAGGATATTGGGGAGGAGACAGTAGGTGGGGTGTTGGTGAGGCGGCCGTTCCGGCACGGTGATGAGGCAGTGGGGTCATGGGGGACTATAGGCATGGATTGGACCCTGAATCCACGTTTCCCATGTTGTGAACAACCATGGTAGACAGAGAAAGCAGCATACAAAGCTGATAGGATGGACAGTTATTGGAAGGTCAATGACAATGTCATCCTCACGTCCTTGTCCTTGTGTGCATCATTTATAACCATAATGTACCAACCATCATTACTAAACATGACGTGTCTTTCATCTGCTGCACTGTTTTCTTTGCCGACCATTACATCTATGATCGTTAACGTTGCCCATCTCTTGGTGCTTTTTCAAAGTAGCCTTTACAGCACATCTTCAAATAGCAATATACTCTTAAATTCTTACTTAGGAGAGACCTTATTTATGAAGTTAAATTACTTTGTTTCTTGTTGCTGTACTCAGTCTTTCCATGTTGAATGACCTGTGACATGAAACGGTCTTCCACACCCTCACCCTAGTAGCAGAGCTTGGCTTTTTCTCACCCAGTTTAAAGCCTTCTACACAGGTATTAAGTAATGTCTGAATTTTATATAACTGCTCTATATATGTGTGTAATAAAGCAAATGAGGACAAGTTTACTTATACTTTATGTGTGTAAGTACAAGATGGGTGTTTCACACTGAATTGGTACAACAAATTAAGAAAAGTCTAACTACAGTTCTGATGATGTCTAAAGCCGGCTTTACAAGCTACAATATATCTTACGATGTGTCGGCGGGGTCACGTCGTAAGTGACGCACATCCGGCATCGCAAGGTACATTGCAGTGTGTGACAGGTACGTGCGATTGCGATTGAACGTTAAAACGTTCATCGCATACACGTCGTTAAATCCTGACGAATTGCACGTCGGGTTGTTCAATGTTCCCGAGGCAGCACACATTGCAGTGTGTGACACCCCGGGAACATTGAACAGATCTTACCTGCCTCCCGCGGCTCCGGCCGGCAATGCGGAAGGAAAGAGGTGGGCGGGATGTTTACGTCCCGCTCATCTCCGCCCCTCCACTTCTATTGGCCGGCTGCCGCGTGACGTCGATGTGACGACGAACGTCCCTCCCACTCCAGGAAGTGGACATTCGCCGCCCACATCGAGGTCGTATGGACTGGTAAGTACGAATGACGGGGGTTACTCGTTTGTGCAACACGTTCAACAAATTGAACATGCCACACATACGATGGGGGCGTTGCAAATCGCATACGATATCGTATGCGAAATTGCAACATGTAAAGCAGGCTTTAGAGGCAGGGCTGAGTTTAGCTTTCTTGCTGCCTGAGGCGAAAATTGAAATGGTGCCTCTCTGCGCAGTGCTTTTTGGGGTTTATGGTATTCTTTGCTTGGTAAAAATCATTCTCCAAGTCAATATGATTACGGCAATGCAAACATTTAATATACTTAATTTAAAAAAGGTTTGTATTGTCCTTCTTTGATACTTGTAACATTTTTCTTTTTCTTTCCCTGAAGCTGTGTAAGGTTTTATCTTTTTTGTATGGTGAACTGCCCTTTTTACTTGTATCAATTTTGGGTATGTATTAAGTTTTATTATCGCTTTTTCTGACACTGGTGGATTGAGGTGAATTGACAGAAAATGCAATACTGGAATTTTAATTTTTACCATGCTGGTTATTTGTATGTATTATATTAGCTGTGTATTTAGGAAGGGCAGGTGGGGCATTTGCTCAGGCAAAGCCAACAGGCGCCACTGTTGGCTTTGCCTGAGGCCACCAAATGCAGCGATCTAAGGTGTCTCTCTGGCAGCTAGATTTTGCCATCCACTGTAGTGGAATTTGGCCATTCTCTGAGCTGGCTGTCAAGCTAAATGCAGGCTCAGAGGATTTGTAAAACACCATCTCTCAGTATTCAATTGTACTCACATCTTTCAAGTGCAAGTAAAATTGAAGAAATCGTGCCCACCGGATCTTGTGGGTCAGGGTGACATCAGCAGCATGATCAAGTAATCTAATCATGCTGCTGACATCACTATCTAGCGTCACATAAGTTTGAAGAACATCAGAATGGCAAGCACTCCAAAGGAGCTAATGATGTGTAAGTAAAGAGTATGAGAAGTGAGGAAGGAGGGGTAAGGTAGAAATAGGTAAGGAAATGAGTGGGGCCAGTATGTGAGGTGACAGTATAGGGAGGAAGGGGGGAAATGTGTGACAAAACAGTATGAGCATGAAAGTTTGGAGTAGGAAGAGAATGTGTGTGGAGTCAGTTTGGGGGAGAAATGTTTGCGAGGGCACAATATAGAGAGGAGGCAGCCTGGGTGACAGTATTGAAAGGGAACAGCATGGGGGACAGTTGGAAGGCACAGCAAATAGCAGACAGTATGCCGTGAAGGGGGAGTTTTAGGAGGGGGGTACAGTATAGAGACTTGGCAGTATAGGGGGTACACAGTATTAGAGTAAAATATGAAGAAGGAGTCCAGTATAGAAAGGAAAGGGCAGTGTGAAGACCATGTACCATAAAAGGGACAGTGTGGGGATCATTTTTTTTGCAGAGACCACAGTGAGGTACAATTATTTAAGGGGCACAATGTACAGCAGATTTTTTTATTCAAGGGCATTATAATCACATTGTTATTTTTAAATTACAAGCAAAATTGTAGCAGTCCAGCACCCACATTTTTTGAAAGAAAGAAAAAAAAAAAAAAGAATTTATTGAAAACTTATTAAAAACAAATAGTAATGTTTAGAAACAGAGAGTGATGAGATATTACACATTTTGGACACCAAAAATTAGGTCCTTACACCTAGATGTAATCATCTACTAAGGAGTCCTAAGTAAGGACCTAATTTTTGTGTCCAAAATGTGTAAGATCTCATCACTCTGTTTTTAAAAATTACTACAGAATTTGTTTTTTAATGGATTTTCAATAAAAGAAATTGAATTTTTTTTTTTTACGTGCTGGACTTAAAATTTTTCATGTGATCTATAGTCCACGCTCCTTGGTAACACCGCCCTGGAACTTTCCGTGCAGCTCCTGTATGGGATCTATTCTAGCAGTGCTTTACGCTGAAAAGTTTTTTCTTTCCAATGTGTATCTTGTTATTTTTAAGGCATAATGTCAGGATGTGCAACAGAAGACCGCAGAAAAGAGAAGTTTGCAGAAATGAGCTGTGGATGTGAAAAGCACCACTTCGTCTGGATGAGATATAGAAGAAAAGAAAGAGAATGACCAATCAGAGACGATGTCACCTATAACATACCTGGATGTAAATGTTTATTGGTAATACTGACTACATCTCATCAATACTGTAATTCCTGTTTTGTCCGCAGTCTGATGATCGCTATTAATAAAGGTTCCCAGCATCGCCTTACCATTGTTAAGGACATACTTGGAGTTGTAGGTTCTCCCACTTAAAAAGATGAGAGAGGCCTGTAATTTACATCATAGGTAGACCTCAAATATGAGAGACAAAATGAGAAAACAAATCCAGAAAATCACCTTGTCTGATTTGGCAAGATTTTTTTGCAAGTTATAGTGGAAAATAAGTATTTAGTCACCTAAAAACATGCAAGATTTCTGGCTCTCATAGACCTGTAACTTCTTCTTTAAGAAGCTCCTCTATTCTCCACTCATTACCTGTAGTAATGCCCTGTTTGAAGTAGATATCAGTATAAAAGACACCTGTCCACAACCTCAAACAGTCACATTCCAAACTCCACTATGGTTAAGACCAAAGACCCGTCAAAGGACACCAGAAACTAAATTGTAACCCTGCACCAGGTAGGGAAGACTGAATCTGCAATAGGCTAGCAGCTTGGTGTGA
Source organism: Anomaloglossus baeobatrachus (assembly GCF_048569485.1). Classification (NCBI taxonomy): domain Eukaryota; kingdom Metazoa; phylum Chordata; class Amphibia; order Anura; family Aromobatidae; genus Anomaloglossus; species Anomaloglossus baeobatrachus. The sequence goes on along the minus strand of NC_134355.1, from coordinate 593,498,483 downwards.
TGAAATCAACTGTGGGAGCAATAATAAGAAAATGGAAGACATACAAGACCACTGATAATCTTCCTCGGTCTGGGGCTCCACACAAGATCTCACCCCGTGGGGTCAAAATGATCACAAGAACGGTGAGCAAAAATCCCACAACCACACGGTGGAACCTAGGGAATGACCTACATAGAGCTGGGACCACCGTAAGAAAGGCTACCATCAGTAACACACTACGACGCCAGGGACTCAGATTCTGCAGTTCCAGAAGTGTTCCCCTGCTTAAGCCATGTCCGGACCCATCTAAAGTTTGCTAGAGAGCATTTGGATTATCCATAAGAGTATTGGGAGAATGTCATATGGTCTGATGAAACCAAAGTAGAACTGTTTGATAGAAACAGAACTCGTCGTGTTTGGAGGAGACAGAATGCTGAGTTGCATCCAAAGAACACCCTACCTACTGTGAAGCATGGTGGTGGCAACATCATGCTTTGGGGCTGTTTCTCTGCAAAGGGACCAGGATGACTGATCCATGTACATGAAAGAATGAATGGGGCCACATATCGTGAGATTTTGAGTGCAAACCTCTTTCCAGAAGCAAGGGCATTGAAGATGAAACGTGGCTGGGTCTTTCAGCATGATAATGATCCCAAGCACATTGCAAGGGCAACAAAAGAGTAGCTTTGTAAGAAGCATGAGAAGGTCCTGGAGTGGCCTAGCGAGTCTCAAGATCTCAACTCCACAGAAAACCTTTGGATGCATTTGAAAGTCCATGTTGCCCAGTGACAGGCCCAAAACATCACTGCTCTAGAGAAGATCTTCATGGAGCAATTGGCCAATATACTACCAACAGTGTGCCAACCTTATGAAGACTTACAGAAAATGTTTGACCTCTGTCATTGCCAACAAAGGATATGTAACAAAATATTGAGATGAACTTTTGTTATTGACCAAATACTTATTTTACACCATAATTTTCAAATGCAAAAAAAATCATGCCAAATCAGACAAGGTGATTTTCTGGATTTGTTTTCTCATTTTGTCTCTCATAGTTGTGGTCTACCTATGATGTAAATTACAGGTCTCTCTCATTTTTTTAAGTGGGAGAACTTGCACAATGGTGGCTGACTAAATACTTTTCCCCCATTGTATATAGGACTGACTTCACATTGCAATTTATCGCTATACTGAGTTTGGTGATGTATTGCTGTACTGATTGTTCTGGTGGTGTATTTCTGCATTGATCAAATATCTGGTGATGTATCCCTGTACTGATGGTGGTTCTGGTGATGTATTCCTGTACTGCTGATGATTCTGATGCTGTATTCCTGTACTGATGGTGGTTCTGGTGATGTTTTTCTGTACTGATGGTGATTCTGATTATGTATTTTTGTACTGATGGTGGTTCTGGTGATGTATTTCTGTACCTATGATGATATTTCCTGTGATGTTATTGGTTCTATTCCTGTGGTTCTGATCTTGTACATATATAACAATCCATAACTTGTAAGATTACGTGACATAAGGCTCTAAGGTGCAGTTTCATCTGACAAGTTAAGGGTTCATACATTTATATTAGGAACATTAAAGGGGTTTACAGATTCGTAATGACTGACTACAGTAGCAATAGACACATCAACGCAAGGGACATGACATATGATGTACCAATATGTCATATGTTGTGAAGGGGTTAAACCCAAAGTTTAATGCTCCCAGGATGTACTACTTTATTAACATAGCCATGTACCACATCATCTGACAAGTTATGAATTTCTAAATCTGTACCCAATCAGAAGATATAATAGTACAAGACTATACCTTCACATCACAAACATCATCAGGACAGATATACTGCACCAGAACCAACATCAATTTATGAATACATCACTTAAACCACCATCAGTATAGGAAAAAAGAACCAGAACCATTATCAACACATAAATACAGCACTAGAACCACCAACAGTATATGAATATAGCATTAGAACCATCACCAGTACATGACTACAGTATCAGACCGATCATCATTAAAACATCACCAAAACCAACATCAGCACATGAATACATCAACAAGATTAGTACAGTGATCAATTAAAATGTCAGGTCAGTCCTGTCTACAACTCCCTGCGGGCTTGTATTTGCCACAAGACCTAGGAGATCTAGTCTAGTGTGGCAGGTTACAGGGGGTGGTACCATCACAAGACAAAACACACATACACACATATATATATATATATATACTGTACATGTATATATATTGTATTCATGTGGCGCCCTGGCCTAGCCAGGTCGTCACAGATAACATACAAACACCCCCCCCACCCCCATTAGACAGGGACACCAGCCAAACAAAAACCCCTGTTGCCTCCCTCCAGTGTCTGATGTCCACACCAGGTGGAGCGGAGCCTGGAGGCGGGAACAGTGTCAGTGAGAAGTTGGAGTTTGAAGTGAGAGGAGTGAGCACTTGGGTGTCTGGGTTTGTGGCCCAGGCACTGACAGCAAGGTTGGCAGACGGTGGTGGCCGTCTGCAGGAGTGGTGGAGCAATGCGGAGCTGTAGGACCGGGGACGGGCGACGGCCCGCCAGTGCCGACCGGGGAGCGAAGTGAAGCCAGCACACACAGGCAGGGCCATCGGACCCCAACCAGGCTTGGAGCTGCCGACAATAGTCAGATCCGAATGTGACTGGAACCCCAGGGGTTTCACAACAGCAAAAGTCCCGATTGAAGGCAACAGCCCACACCGTGAGGGTATACAGCTACCGCCTAAGGCTAGAGACCCAAGGGCCAGCGTCTGCGGGCAAACGGGCTCCTCCAGTACCCATACACCGGGAAGCGGACTACCGTTGGGAATCCATAGTAGTCAGAAAGAGAACATTAAGGTGCAGGGAAAGACAGGCGCCATCACCTGTCCGGGGAGAAGCACTGCAGCCGGCTGCGGGACCCGTCCATCCAGCCGTTTGGTTTACCGAGGGCTTTGTACCTTTCTTGCTGAGTGAGTACACCCGTGCCATCCGGCACCGCGCCGCGCTGTCCCTCCAACCCTGCACCTCACCAACCCTGCCTCCCCGTCACATCATCGGGCCCCGGGACCACCAACCCCTACCCACGGAGGGGGAAAACAACATCCCAGCTGCTCCTTACCATCGCTCCTGGGATCCCCGTCATCAGCAGCGGTGGTGCCTATCTTCACCACGACCCGTGGGTGGCGTCACGGACTAAATCCCCCAAACCAACCACCCCTTTCACTCACGGGCGAGGAGCGCCGCTCGAGTCCCCGGATCCGGCCCACCGCTCGAGCCACCGAGCAGCAGCAGCAGCCGCAGCAGCGCCGGACCCGAGCGTTAGCGAGAGCGACAACTTGACGTCACGAACAGGATTGAACCCCTCTAATTACCAATAGAAGTGCGCCTTGTGATCTCCGCCGGCGGTGTCCGGCCAAAAATTTTTAAGCGCTGCCATCTTGGCGCGAAAATCTCCCGCTCGAGCATCTTCTCCGAGCAGGGAAGGCGCGAAGGCGAAGCCCTGCCCCCAACAAACGGAAGTGCTGAAGAGTACCAAGGGGGGACGGGAAAAAGATGTCTGCGCCCGACGAAGCTGTTGGAGGAGTGGCGGTTGCAGCTCCCGCCGCACCCGTAGATAGAAACGGGATAGCCCCTGCTCCGGTTGCTAGAGCGGGGGGGGGGGTCCGCGGGTCCAGCGGTCGCCCAGGTGATGCCGTTCTCCCTGCCCTATGTGCCCGGTGCTACCTGGCTACCGCAGTACGATGGGAAGCCTGATGCTTTGCAGGTGTTCCGGAAAAAGATTAGCCCGGTCCTCGATTTATACCCCTTGGCTGATAGGCAACGGACAGCGGTAGTGCTAGGGCAGCTAACCGGCGCGGCTGAGCAGGAGGCGGAGACCTGGACCGACGCGGACCGGGCCTCAGTGACTACCATTTTCGAAAAATTACAAATCGCTTTTGAGACCCGCACCGAAGCGGAGCTGACGATGCAGTTTTATCAGTCCCGACAACGGCCTGCGGACAATGTAAGAGACTATGCCCTGCGCCTGCAAACAGCCCTCCGTACGCTGAAGCGGGTGGACACTATCAATGATGTGGACAGTAATAAGATGCTAGTAGAGCAATTCCTGCAGGGGCTGGGGTCCATGAAAGATCACAAGCAGCTGCGGCTGTGGGCCTTGGAACACCCCAATCTGGACTTTCCAGTACTGAAAGAGCGGGCCATCAAGGCCCTGCAGGCCCCAGCGCCAGACGCTCCTGAGGCGGCCCCGTGGCCGGCTGAGACTGCTCCTATCATGGTGGCGCCTCCACCTCCGGCTCTACCGGCCCCTGCTGCACCCCTCGGGATGATGGAGGAACTAGCAGCCCAGGTCCGCCGCATGGATGGAGACCTAGCCAATATCCTCGCCGCACTCCAGCTTCCGACGAGAGTCAAGCCCCCAGGAGGGATCCAGCTCGCCGACAGCCCGGAGGACGTCCCCTGGATGCAGCGGAGAAGGACCAATGACTCACGGTATGGGCCTCCTATCTGTTCCAGGTGCAGCAAGCCTGGCCACTACTCTAGGCGGTGCCCGTTAAACGAGCAACCCCTGGGGCCAAGGGCCAATCCTCAGGAGTAGACACCAACGGCAAGAGAATGTATGTCAGCTCACCCCTCCTCACTCCCGGACTCCACACCGATGCAAGGAACGCCCTGGCCCGGGCGGAAGGCAACATCAAAGAAGGCAGGAATCCAGCATCAAGGAGAATGTAGAAGAGTAAAAAAATTTTCTTTTATTGGAATTTTCTTAAAAGTGAATATTCAATCCAGTAAGCACAGAGGCACAAGTATGTTAGCGGATTATCCAACGCGTTTCGACCAGAAGGTCTTACTCATGGCCATGAGTAAGACCTTCTGGTCGAAACGCGTTGGATAATCCGCTAACATACTTGTGCCTCTGTGCTTACTGGATTGAATATTCACTTTTAAGAAAATTCCAATAAAAGAAAAATTTTTTACTCTTCTACATTCTCCTTGATGCTGGATTCCTGCCTTCTTTGATATAGACACCAACGGCACCCCTGATTGGCGAGACCGGTACGTCGGAGCTCGCCCCATCATTCCCCTGGCAGTGTACGGCGTCCCGCTCATGGCCCTCTTGGAGACAGGATCACAGGTAACCACTATGCCATATACCCTGTAGCAGCAGTATTGGGGCACTGACGAACTTGCCCCCTCTGATGATAGCCTGACCCTGATTGCAGCCAATGTACTCCCGCTAACCCAGGTTGGGCAGAGCTAAGTGGTTGGCTCCACCCACCGAGGAGTTCACAGGCCTGGAGGCGGGAAAAGTGACAGCCGGGTGCGAGTCACCGTACCGGTTCCCGCTTGGGCAGCCTGAACCTGGACTGGGGTCAAGGGGAGCTGCCCACTTCTTAGGGGTAGCATCAGGGCTAGGTTGCTTGGGTGGGAGAGTGGAAGACATCCATCCGTCATTATTAAAAGTGTTTATGTTATATGTGCAACGTTTGAAGAGTCCCCCCAAGAAATGCTTATGTTTGAAATGTTTCCATGTTAATTTATCTTTTTACAGTTTTAAAAGAAAAATAAAACCGGTGATGGACGGGCAGCCCGCGGACGGTCTGCATTTCATCAAGGGGGAATGTGGCGCCCTGGCCTAGCCAGGTTGTCACAGATAACATACAAACACACCCCCCACCCCCATTAGACAGGGTCACCAGCCAAACAAAAACCCTTGTTGCCTCCCTCCAGTGTCTGATGTCCACACCAGGTGGGGCGGAGGTAAGCGGTTGGCTCCACCCACCGAGGAGTTCACAGGCCTGGAGGCGGGAACAGTGTCAGTGAGAAGTTGGAGTTTGAAGTGAGAGGAGTGAGCACTTGGGTGTCTGGGTTTGTGGCTCAGGCACTGACAGCAAGGTTGGCAGATGGTGGTAGCCGTCTGCAGGAGTGGTGGAGCAACGCGGAACCGTAGGACCGGGGATGGGTGACGGCCCGCCGGTACCGACCGGGGAGAGAAGTGAAGCCAGCACACACAGGCAGGGCCATCGGACCCCGACCAGGCTTGGAGCCGCCGACAATAGTCAGATCCGAATGTGACTGGAACCCCAGGGGTTTCACAACAGCAAAAGTCCCGATTGAAGGCAACAGCCCACACCGTGAGGGTATACAGCTACCGCCTAAGGCTAGAGACCCAAGGGCCAGCGTCTGCGGGCAAACGGGCTCCTCCGGTACCCATACACCGGGAAGCGGACTACCGTTGGGAATCCATAGTAGTCAGAAAGAGAACATTAAGGTGCAGGGAAAGACAGGCGCCATCACCTGTCCGGGGAGAAGCACTGCAGCCGGCTGCGAGACCCATTCATCCAGCCATTTGGTTTACCGAGTTGTACCTTTCTTGCTGAGTGAGTACACCCGTGCCATCTGGCACCGCGCCGCGCTGTCCCTGCAACCCTGCACCTCACCAGCCCTGCCTCCCCGTCACATCATCGGGCCCCGGGACCACCAACCCCTACCCACGGAGGGGGAAAACAACATCCCAGCTGCTCCTTACCATCGCTCCCGGGATCCCCGTCATCAGCAGCGGTGGTGCCTATCTTCACCACGACCCATGGGTGGCATCACGGACTAAATCCCCCAAACCAACCACCCCTTTCACTCATGGGCGAGGAGCGCCGCTCGAGTCCCCGGACCCGGCCCACCTCTCGAGCCACCGAGCAGCAGCAGCAGCCGCAGCAGCGCCGGACCTGAGCGTTAGCGAGAGCGCAGCAGCGGCGGCGTCCTCCCCGCCCGCGACATTCACATACACGCATATTTTACATCCCTTCCCCTCTGACACATCAGACAGGAGGGGGACAGGTTCCCTGAGGAGGGTTTCCCTACATTTATTTATATTTATGCCTGTGAAATGCAGATTTTAATGTACCTCTAAGTGCACCAAGCTCCTTGCTCCAATGAGCAGCAGCATGCTCATGCTGCTACCGTGACTGCAGTATGGTAAGGTCACCTCATTATGCTCAAGACATGGCTACAGTGCCACAGTGGAAAAGAAGGTGTTGATACTAGGAGCAGGTAAGTTGTCGTAGAGCTGAGGATATGACAGCTTTACTACAGGCTAGGAAGAGGACTTACTATTGACAGTGATGGCACAGTATGTAGAGTTAGTGTAGAGAGTGAGTACACAGTATATGAGGTCAGCATAAAGAGTGCAGGCACAGTATGGAGGTCAGTATAGAGATATACTGTAGAACACAGTATATGTGTCTGTCTAGAGAGGGGTCAGTATAAAAATAAACTCGCAGTATGGGTGGTCTGTATAGATGAAGTCACTGTATGTAGGGTCAGTATGAAGAGTGGGGGGGACAGCATTAGGGGTTAGTATAGCAAGATACAGAGGGAGGACACAGTATTGTGGTCAGTATAAAAAGTGAGTGCAGTGTATGGGGGTTGATGTAGAGAATGAAGGCAAAATATGGGGTTACTGTAGAGAGTTAGTGTACCGCCCCGCTCTTAGCAGCCGAGCTGCTCGGATCCGGCCCTTCTGTGGGTGGCTCGAGGGTCTCCGGATCCGGGGGCCTCACGGTCACTTCAAATGAAAAGGGGTAGTGATGGGATGGTGGCTATAGGACATATATGTACAGGCTGAGCCGTACGGCGTTCGTGACGCCACCCACGGTGTGTGGTGATATTGGACACCACCGCTGCACGGGGCACCCGGGGGAGATGTTGTGCAGCAAGTTGTTAACCCCTCCGTGGGCAGGGATATGGGCGACCGCAGGGTGCTGGTGTACTCACTATTAGAAAACACACGAGTCTCTGGTAAACCAAGGTGATGGTGGTCGGTGCTCCTACACCTGTTTTGAATGGTGGGCTGCCTGCGCTTGCAACTTCAGGAATCCGCTCCCGGCTTGTGGTTGCCATTAGGAGCCCTTTGCCCGCAGACGCTGGCCCGTGGGATCTCTGAGCTGTGGCGGTGGCCTTTTATCCCCCTCGGTGGGCTGTTGCCTTCAGTCGGGACTTTGGGTGGGACAGGACCTCTAGTCCTGGCCGCAATCAGTTAATTAGCTAGACCCCAGTCACTTCTGGACCTAGCTTCAGGGTCTGAGTACCCCCCTTTGTGCTCCGGTCTCTGAGTCGGTTCCCCGGGTTGGTACCAGCGGGCCACTACCCTGTCCCGGTCCACCTCGGTTCCACCGAGCCATCTTCCCAGCTCCTGCAGATGGAGACCGCCGTCTGCCTCCTAGCCAAAGGCACCAGGGCTCCTACCCTGGCACCTCTTCAATTTGGGTTCTCGCCTCTGCTGGAGCTGCACACAGCTCCAGCCCACACTCCTCTCCAACTTGAACTCTAAACTTGTTTTGAACTTTCCTGTCCCAGGCTGTCTAGGACTCCTCGGTGGGTGTCTTCCAACCGCCTGGTTCTGCCCCCAGGTGTGTCTATCAAGCCCTGATTTGATGTTCTTTGCCAGTTTGTCCTGAGGAAGGGAGCTGTGTCTCCTGAAACGCGTAGACCTGTGCATGAAATAAAGCAACATTAATCTTAAGCTTTCATGATCTGTTGGTCATTGGTGCGGCTTTGAAACCCATCTCTACTGCTCTCTGTTAGCTCCCAGTACAGGGCATGGGCTCCGTGCTCCCCTTTCTGCCCAGGAGCCAGGCTCATTCGGATGCCCCCGGCGCCGGCTACAACCGGACTCACATTCTGCCGTGGGCCCCACTGCTCAGTGGCCTGCTCTTACTCTCTGCAGGGGCACTCCAGCTGCTCCACAGCCGGGACTGGGTACTTGAGAGCGACTAGCGTCGCTGCTGCGGTGGACTTCTGGCCAAGGATCGCCTCTATTGCGGCCGGGCGGACTGCAGTTTCAGCACTGTTGCACTGTTTGCTATAAAAATAGCATAGCAAAAATGGGCAGGAGGGTAGAATGCAGAGGTGGTGTACCTTTCTTGGCACCTGTGGGACACTAAGTTAGTATAGCAGACACTTTTTGGATGCCACTAAGTGTCAGCACTGTTTGCTATAAAAATAGCGTAGCAAAAATGGGCAGGAGGGTAGAATGCAGAGGTGGTGTACCTTGCTTGGCACCAGTGGGACACTAAGTTAGTATAGCAGACACTTTTTGGATGCCACTAAGTGTCAGCATTGTTTGCTATAAAAATAGCGTAGCAAAAATGGGCAGGAGGGTAGAATGCACAGGTGCTGTAGGTAGCAGGACAGCAAAGGAAGTCTCAGTTTCTATCCCTGCCAATGAAAAAATGCACCAAGGAGTTGCCTGAGCTGATGTAGCCAGACGCTGTTATATAAACCCCTGCACAGCGTTGGCACAGACCTGCCTAGCAACAATGACTATGAACGGCTGTAATGCAACCCTGAAAAGGGCTGAAATTACAAGTAGTCCCTAATCCCTAAAGCGCTGTGTAGATTGCACTGTATGGCTATAGCGCACACAGCAGCAGCAGCGGTAGCGGGAGCGGTGACTGTCACCCACCCGCGGCAGAGAGCTAATGGCGGCGACGGGGAAAATGGCCGGATCTTATAGAGCAAAGACATGTGACATGCACAGCCTATGACACATGCCCTTGCATGTCTGGCAAAATCCACTTTGCAGTGTGTGTCTCTGTGATTTGCTGACAGCCTGGCCCGCCCCACTGTATGCGCGGTTAGGAAAAAAAATAAATAAAAAAATGGCAATCGGCATTCTTTCAGCACTCAGCAGCAGCACTGATTTAAACTCCGTCCCCCCCCGCACACTATACGCTGAATTTTGATAATAGCGTGATTCACAGTGACTCACACTATTACAGTGAAAAGCCAGCTAGTAACTAGCTACGCTTTTTGTTGATCGAACCGTTCTCGAACATAACTCGAACTACCGAACTTTTATCAAATTGTTCCAGTTCGTCAAATGACTCAAACACCCCCAAAATTACTCGAACATGAAATTGGCGAACCTCGAACATCGCTCATCTATAGTTGTGTACCTGGGTGTGGGTTTGTGTTGGTATGCCAAGGAGGATGCAGTCCTGCACCTGGAAGATTTGTGCAGTCTCTGTGACAAAAGGCTTTTGCCAGGGCGTCACACTAACTTAATTAGACAGGCCGACCACACTTACATGTGCACAGAATGATTGTTAATTTGTCTTTTTGCGAGCATAAGTAGAATTGCTTTTGGCTGTACATGTTTACACAGGACAATGATAACTGGAAGCATAAAAATAATTTCAACCAAGGAATGAAGCAAAGTTAACAATGACTAGCTACGTTACTGCAGTGGTGGTTTCTTCAGTAGGAAGATATTTAACAGGTAAATATTTCATATCATTCCTTTCTGTTGTGAAAGAAAACATTATGTCTGGGACAAACCCCTGTAAATTAATCTGTATTAAAGGGTACTTTACACGCTGCGATATCGGTGCAGATATCGCTAGCGAGCGTACCCGCCCCCGTCGGTTGTGCGTCACGGGCAAATCGCTGCCCGTGGCGCACAACATCGCTAACTCCCGTCACACGAACTTACCTTCCCTGCGACGTTGCTCTGGCCGGCGAACTGCCTCCTTTCTAAGGGGCTGGTTCGTGCGGCGTCACAGCGACGTCACACGGCAGCCGTCCAATAGCAGAGGAGGGGCGGACATGAGCGTCCGGAACATGCCGCCCACCTACTTCCTTCCTCATTGCCGGTGGACGCAGGTAAGGAGATGTTCGTCGTTCCTGTGGTGTCACACATAGCGATGTGTGCTGCCGCAGGAATGACGAATAAAATCATACTTGCAGCAGCAGCGATATTTGGGAAATTAGCGACGTGTCAATGAGCAACGATTTTTCACATTTTTGCGCTCGTTGATCGTCGCTCCTTGGTGTCACATGCTGCGATGTAGCTAACGGCGCCGGATGTGCATCACTAACAACGTGACCCTGACGATATATCATTAGCGATGTCACAGCGTGTAAAGAACCCTTAAGTCCTTCGTTCCATATACACTTGTTGCCATCAATGTTGTAGCATCTGCATATTTAAGATTGTTGATGATTCATCCAGTAATTTTGATTCCTTCCTCTTCTTCTTCTTTGGCAAGTCCAGCCTTCCTGAAATACTTTCTGCATATAAATTGAAGAGAAATGGTGACAGGATGCATCATTGTCTAACGCCTCACTCTACTTTGAACCATGCCATGTCTCCGTGTTCTGTTCAGGCTGTTGCTTCTTTGTCAATGTAAAGGTTACTGATGAGGCTGATCAGATGGTTCAACACAGCCATATCCTTCATAATATTCCAAAGTTTCCAGTGATCAACACAGTCGAAGGCTTTGGTGTAGTCAATGAAGCAAAAATAGATCTCCTTGTTACCGTCTTTGGCCTTTTCCATTATCCATCTAATATTAGCAACATATCTTGTTCCTCTGGCTTTTCTGAATCCTGTGTGTTCCTCTGGCTGCTCTTTGCCAAAGTAAGGCGGTGGCTGTCTTTGTTGGATCTTCTTCAGTAGTGTATTGCTGGCAGGAGTTATTGGTGCAAATGTTATGTACATACATAGAAAACAAACATCTGAAAGGCAAGACCAGGAAGGCAAACCAAAAGATCAAAGATACAATGAAAGTTTAACCACGAGTGGGAATGTTCAACGGGAACAAACTAACTGAGCCAGAAGAGATCAGGTAAAGATGGAAAGAATACACGGATCCCCTCTACAAGAATGACTGAGACTAGAGATGACAGCAAACCGAACATTGTGAAAGACAAAGTCGTTGCTACGATAAAATTTCTGTAACAATTTCTGTGACAATATTGCAATAGAACTAATAAAAGCAGCAGTTGATGTCATCACACGGTTGTGTCAGCAAATATAGAGAACTGGTAAATGGCCCATGGACTGGACAAGATCGGTGTTTATTCCTATACCGAAGAAGGGAGATGCTACTGACTGTGGAAACTATTGGACTATTGCACTCATACCTCATGGCAGCAAAATATCACAAAACAATCACAGTATAATATACTTATGTACCGCCCCACGCTCGGCTGCAGCCAAGCCGCTCAGATCTGCGCTCGCTGGTAGGTGGCTCGAGCGTCTCCGGACCCGGGGGGCCCTGTGGTCACTTCGATCTGAAAGGGGCTGGCGGTTTAGGGTACGCAGGTGTACGGCCGAAGCCGTGGTTAAGTTTGTGACGCCACCCACGGGATGTGGTGAAGGTAGACACCACCGCTGCAGTTACGGGGCACCCGGGGGAGATGTTTATGCAACAAGATGTTAACCCCTCCGTGGTCTTGGAAAATGGCCACAAAAGAGCAGTGCCTGTGTGGACTGAGGCTGGATCACTACTTTATATCCATACTATTTAAAATGGCACACTTCATTATTCAAAGCAGCTCTTATATCCTGACTCATTTGGTGTTGCTATCTATTCACCCCTCTAATATGGTTAATCCCTCACTGGTTACAGGTGGATACATTCTAAACACATAGAAGTAAGTCTCTGTACTCCTCTCTGCAGTGACATATCCTGCAGTACTCTTACCTGTCAGTGGTTTGGTCTCCTCTGCCTCAGTTCAGACTCAAACTCCTATCTGACTCCACTGTGAGACTCACTAAGCCCTAGTATGGTATATCTGAATGACTCGCCACTTGCTAGCTAATAGCTTTTTGCCTGCCTGCATGTGTCTGACCTCTACTCGTACAAAGCACTTTTTAATATTCTCTATAAGAAGCTGCTGGCAGGCATGAGAACACCTAATTCCTTACACTGACCCTTTGTCACAGGTGTATCACGTGTAACAGATGGTCCTGTGGTGTCCATATATAGAAGGTCACAGCATTTGGCTGCGCAAACTGCTCCATGACCTTTTATTATTCCTGCTTGATTTTCATCCTTTTCCCTTTAGGACCCTGTGGAGTTCCTCAGACTGTCAGCTTCTTTTCATCAGCATTTCCATGGTGTCTTTATATATCTTGACTTCCTATTATTCATGGTGTGAAAGTTCATATACCTTTTACTTTTCAGTGCAAGCAGTCGGCTTGCATACATCTGGAGAATCTTGGTGCGTTTTGCAGTTCCTCTCCCTGAGTAAACTGGAAATAAGTTGTTTGTTGTTTTCCCTTGTTTGTTATCCCTGTGTATCCCTTAGCGGCTAGTGAGGTTTGATGAAGAGTTCGTCCTATTCACTCCCTACCTAGGGCTCAGATCAGGGTCCGCCTAGGGCCAGGTATCCAGCTTGGCTTATAGGTGCGGAACCTGTTTAGGGTGATGTGGGAACCCAGGACCCAGGAGTAGGTTTGGTCAGGGTTCACCATCTCAGCCATCCCTGGACAAAGGGTTTCTTTCCCTTTCACCGTTTGCTTGGTACTTTCCCATCACCAAGCTGTTTCACATGCAACTCAGTACACGTAAATCCTTAATGACAATGTAAAAATCTCTTGATCACCAATAGTGGTACCTCAAACATCCCATTCCTTACCCTGCGATAATCTGTATAGGGCATTTTTTGACCTTTTATGATAATGCTAGAGTGATTCACCGCTTACTTGCATCACACATTAGTCACAAAGCTGTTGCATCACAGAACATGGTGGATAACGTTAAGTATACAATGTGTTAACATACTTTACAATAAAGGTATAACACCATCTAGCAATTGTGGCGCCCCTGAGGCGTCAGGTGCCACAGGGTATTGCATCCAGTAACAGATGCAGTGTTAACCCCGGGTTCCTGGAAGACCAGTGCCGGTAAATACCATTCAAACACACACATCCATACCCTTGTTCCCAGACTGGGTAACAGGCTAGAAACGGATTTGATGGATGGCCACCTATTGGTCGGGACTTATCCAATCCGCTAGTCAGACACCTGGGAGGAGGAGGGGCTAGTCAGTGGCAGTTGACGGGAGATAGACATCAGATAGACAGACAGTGAGTCCGAAGTCAGTCGGACGGTCCGTCCTAAGTCAGTTAGAAGTTGACGCTCAACAAAAAGTGTAAAGTGTAAACAAAAAATACATGGCTAAATAATCAATACTCTGGGGGAAACACTCCACAGGTTCCCACAGGAGGGGTGCCAACTTCAAACAGAAACATGTTGTACAAAGAGAACAAAGAAGGAAATGGCACTTGAATTATGCAAAGAAAATAATGTTTATTAGAGAATATTATTATCAGAATATTTAATCTTTAGTATCAAGACAATCAAAAAGTTTGCAAGAAAAATGATAAAATCGAGGTCAAAGAGGTGTGGATGGATGACAATGATGGATACAATGAAGAACACAATTATAATAAAACCAAAACACCACCCCTATTAACCCTGCCACGTAAAAAAGTTGTAAAAGAACCAGGTAGGCGGCTCTATAAAAGGCTGCAGTGAAAGAGGAGGGTGCCACAGTAAGGACCGAGGGCCAAAGAGAGCCCCTATAGTCGTGTGGCGGTAGCCAATAAATTACAGTGAGATAGTCATAAGTCACAGAGGTAAGGCTGCAGAGATTTAGGAGATTGGAATAGCCCCGGACATAGTATTGAACTTAGATGGCTACAAAGTAGTCATGGGTCACGAGGGTAAGGCCAAAAATCAATGCATATGCAGCCCACCAAGGGTCAAAAACAGACCCTGTGGTTATAAGGTGTAAAACTAGCCATGGGTCACAGAGGTAAGGCTGCAAAAAATGAGAGATAAAGATTACCTCGGATACAGTATGAATCAATGTGATTAGAGGCCAATCGTAAATAGCAGGGGTTTGGCCAGAAAATACCAGCGTAGACTAAACAACCCCTTTATATCATGACCAGACCACATGGGATGTATAAAATGACATCAACACTAGAATAATGTATATAGTCATGGGTCACGAGGGTAGGGCCAGAATCACTACATATGCAGCCCACCAATGGTCAAAACACAAACCCTGTGGTTGTAGTAATACAAAATAGCCGTGGGTCACAGAGGTAAGGCTGCAAAGAAAAAGTTGGCTCAGATGAAGTGTGAATCAATGTGAATAGAGGCCAATTGTAAATGACAGGGGTTTGGCCAAAAAAATCCAACGTTAACTATGCAGCCCCCTTATATCATGACCAGACCACATGGGATATGTACAAGTAATGTCAGCACTGAAATAATATATGTAAGAAAGGAAGTCCAAAAGTAGAAGAAGGGGGAAGTAGGAAGGATGATGTGGTAAGCAGAAGTACCAGTACCACAGCAGCAAAAATAGTAAATTAAATATATACAGCCCAGATACATAAACCTGTATTAAACAGGGAATGCCAAAGGGTAGACAGGAAAGTAAAATATGCTGCTATGGTGGACAGCGGCACACCTGCAAACCGGACCATCCAAGGAGTGGAAGAAAGTGAGGGGCATGAAAAAGTATGAAAAGGAAGAATGTACTGCAGACAGATATGAAGTAAGGGACCGTGTCAGCAAGGAGCAGTGTAAATAGATGCTAAAGGCATCGCTGACGCGGACAATCACAGGGCCAGAGATTACCTGGTGGAGTGGGAGAGCGGGGAGGTGGAGGGAGGGCTCCAACGTCCGTTTCGCTTAGGCGCTTTTTCAATTGTTTTATTACAATTGTGTTCTTCATTGTATCCATCATTGTCATCCATCCACACCTCTTTGACCTCGATTTTATCATTTTTCTTGCAAACTTTTTGATTGTCTTGATACTAAAGATTAAATATTCTGATAATATTCTCTAATAAATATTATTTTATTTGCATAATTCAAGTGCCATTTCCTTCTTTGTTCTCTTTGTACAAAAAGTGTAAAGTGACTTCTTGTGCTCATGACGTGTGGTCGCCAGGAAGAGTACAGTGTGAGTTCTCACGGGACCGAGCACCTGCGGGGTGCAGAGCCCTAGCTCAGGAAGACGCTTCAAACTCACCTGATAAATCTGCCGGTGAGGGAATCATCAGGGTTCCTCACCAACGTTAGTGTCCACGTCACAGCAGCAAAGAGGGAACCCAGAAACTGGAACAGAGGTCCAAACCAAGAGAGGTTCAAGCTGCCTACCATACAGGCCAGCACTGTGACAACAGGAGGGGACCTCAGAACGCTTCAGGCCACGGGGACCCACCAACTGTAGACGGGTGCATGGAAGTAAAGCTCACCAGGTCACTACACCGGCACTGGGATCAAGGGAATACCGAATCACCTGAGGCCCAGATTGGTAGAGACCAGAACCAGCTGGGTTGCAGCTACTCAGAACCAGTGAGTAAAGAACAAGTTAAACTGCAGTCCCTGTGTTGTCTGAATTCTTCCTACACCTCTGCATCACCAACTTTCACCATACTACAACCACCATCATTATTCCCTGGGGCTTAGCTCTACTTGCAGAGAGCCATAACATCCAAGCTGCTTAATACTACCAGTCCCAGCAGTGAGGGACTTTGCAGTGGCGGTTTTCCCCAAATAGCTGCATATTGCAAGTGGCGTCATGAAAAACATTTTTGTTTTTCCTTTTTATTTTTCCCCTTTTTTAGGCGACCCCCAGGGTCACAGAACCGGGTATTGGCCATCCGTGATACGTCCCCGTGATTCAAGGCCTGGGACAAAGTACCCCAAGGCACTGGGGTGTGTCACAATAACACCATGCTGGCCATATGCAGGACATACAGTATAATACTATATAATACAGTACAGAATGGCACATATAAGGCATCACTACGACATCCTATTCTCATTAGCACAAGGAAGAAGCAATGGGATGAAACTAAAAGGGAGGAGATTCAGATTAGACATTAGGAAAAACTTTTGACAGTGAGAGCAGTCACAGAGTGGAACAGTGGAACAGGCAACCATGGGAGGTGGTGAGCTCTCCATCAATGGAAATCTTCAAGCGGAAACTGGATAAACCTATAGCAGGGATGATTTAGGAAAACCTGCATTCGCATTGGGTTGGACCCAATGGCTCTTGAGGTCCCTTGAGGAACTCTACCATTCTATGATTCTTTGATTCTATGATTCATTCAGGGGAATAATACAAATGTGGTAACCCAGTGATATCACCACAGCAAGAGTGGTCTTAGAATCATAGAATCATAGAATGGTAAAGTTGGAATGGACCTCCTTGGTCATCTAGTTCAACGCCATGCTCAAAGCCAGATTCACTAAATCATCCCAGACAGATGTCCGTCCATCCTCTTTTTAAAGACTTCCATTGAAGGAGAACTCACAACCTCTCGTGGCAGCCTGTTCCAGTCGTTGATCACTCTCACTGTCAAAAAGTTTTTTCTAATATCTAATCTGTGTCTCCTCCCCATCAGTTTCATCCCATTGCTTCTAGTCTTTCCTTGTCAAAATGAGAATAAAACTGATCCCTCTACAGTGTGACAGCCTTTAAGATGTTTGTAGACAGCTATTTGGTCTCCTCTCAGTCTTCTCTTTTGCAAACTAAACAATCCTAAATCCTGTAACCGTTCCTCATAGGACATAGTTTGCAGACCAGTCACCATTCTGGTCACACTTCTCTGAACTTGCTCCAGTTTGTTGATGTCTTTTTTAAAATGTGGTGCCCAGAATTGGACACAATATTCCAAATGAGGTCTGACAAAAGAGGAGTAAAGGGGGATAATGACTTGACGTGATCTAGACTGTATGCTTCTGTTAATATATCCTAGAATGGTGTTTGCCTTTTTTGCTGCTGCGTCACACTGTTGACTCATGTTCAGTCTGTGATCTATTAGTATACCTAAGTCTTTTTCACACATGCTGTTGGATAACTCTATTCTTCCCATGCTGCATATGCTATTTTTATTATTCTTGCCAAGATGTATGACTTTGCATTTCTCCCTATTAAAAACCATTCTATTAGTTGCTGCCCATTGTTCCAGCTTGTTTAGATCTTGTTGAATCCTCTCTCTCTCTTCTCTAGTATTAGCTATTCCTCCTAGCTTTGTGTCATCAGCAAATTTAATCAGTTTACTTCATTCCTTCATCTAAATCATTGCTAAAGATGTTGGACAACACGGGGCTCAGGACAGAGCCCTGTGGTACCCACTTGAGACAGTCTTCCAACTGGATGTGCAGCCATTTATGACCACTCTTTGACTCTGATCACTAAGCCAGTTACGAATCCATCTAACAGTTGCCTTGTCCATTCCACACTTGGTTATTTTTTCAATAAGAAATGTCTTCAACAACCTGTAGCAACCCACAAATGGTACAAAGGTCCAGGACATTACAGTAGGGACCATGTAAAGTCTGTCATTTATTTGCAAGAGGATGGTAGAATTTATCCAGACTTCTTTCATATATCTTACATGATGGCACCATGTATTATGGGGTATGAAAGAAATTGGTTCTTAGGTGGCAGAATTGGTTCTGAGGTTGACATGTGTCCTGTCTGCACGTAGCCCTACAGTAAGTGAGGACACAAGAAGAACCTTATATCATTATATTGAATATCCCATATTGTTGTATGATTATGGATGCACAATACTGGTAAAAAAATCCCTTTATCCTTCACATTTGCTGGAGATTTGACTATATCGCATTAGAAGTGTAAATCAATAGCACTGAATTTGGCTTGTGTCTAGAAGTCTAATTTTACTGCCTGCTCATCCCCATAGATAATCAGGGTCTATCAGTGCCCTGAGGGCGCAGCGCAGTTTTGCAAACATTAGTGCGTTTAACACTGTTGACTTGACAAAAGACAAGAAAGGATTTTGTAGCTGTAATTCCTGTGAAGGGCACAGCATATCGATCAGCGGTTTGGTGTTATTACACCAGTAGATGAGGCTTATTCAGACTGACAGACCGGTAGACAATTGAAGTTTTGTAATAAACAAGCAGAGATTAGTATTTCCTTGTTTTGCTGTGTTCCCCTCCTTCCCTCCATTGTCACAGTGCTAAGCGATAGGATGTGCTCACTTGAGGTGTAATGGTATTACCGCAGTAATTAACATTTTCATTCCATATTTAGATTCCTTACTTATCTGCAGGCAACATATGTTTGGAGAAGTTGGGACTCCAACATTTTCCGCAATGTTCTTGAGGTGCCGTGTAATATATTGGACTAAGGAGCGCTCCATGGGGCTTTATTGCATTCGTTCTCGCTGTTTTATGTTTCCTTTTCTTATCTATGTTATTTTGTTTCAAAATTGCTGAGTTAGCCCTGGGGGATATTCCTGGTAATTTTTGTTTACATGCACATTTTGTCTTCCGCAGTAAGAAAGGGTTAATAGTGTATTTCCAATGTATGACAATAAACACATATGGAGAGACACATGTAGAAAGAGAAAAAACAAATCCTATTTTTTTTTTTCTTTTTATTTTTTTAAAACTTCATTCAGATCTGGTTTGTTGCTGTGGGGTTTTCTATTGCTGATTTTTTGGGTACTGCATATTGTTACCTGACTTGTTGAATTGAGATACTGTTAATGTTTGTTTGTACTACATCGCAGCTATAATTGCTTTCAAGCATAGATAAGCAATAGACTAGGTTGCACTGGACTTGCAGTAGTCTGGCCATACACCTTAAATATCTGTAGACCAAATATTCATTCAGCCAACTGCTATTACTCCTGTTGCCCCCATACACAAGGCCAATTTGCCAACATACATTTGTTCTGAAAATAGACTGGGGACTTGAATCCTCCCTATCTAAGACCCGCAACACACATCCGTTTTTTTTGTACCTGTGCGGTACATATTTGCACGTACCGGAGACACGTACACACGGAGACCCATGTTATTCAATGGTAGATGGCACACACACGTAAAATCACATGGAACGTCTGACCGTGTGGTAAGTACGTGTGTGCGCTTTTCTATACGGACGACATGTCCGTTTTTGGCCGGCAGCACGCAGGCACGGACCCGCTTTAGTCTATGGGTCCGTGCCTGCACGGACCGCACATGGAGTATGTCCGTTTTCAGCACGTATCGTCCGTGTCCATTTTTCATCACAAAATCAGAAACACTTGTTTCCAATCTATCAGGTCAATTGAAAGCAAACAACAACACCAGGATCTCATGATGAATGATTAAAATCGTTAATTGGGTAAGAATGCGGGCCTTTAAAAACTGACAGCACACGGACTGCACACGTACGTATTTTATGTCAATACGGACATTCCAGACGCACACACGGCTCGCATACGCCATCATACGGATGCCATACGTACCGGAGAAACGCCCCAAAAAAACGGAACACGGACCCAAAAAACGGACCGTAAGACACATACGTTTTTTTTTTGCGGAAGTGTGTTTTAGGCCTAATACAGAAAACATAGCCTAGCCCACTGAATTTGGAAAGAATGGTCACTTATGTGTATGAGAACCTCATATGTTCTAAATGTATACCATCATGGCTGAAAATGTTGAAATCGTTCCAGAAAATGAAGTGTTTTTCCAAGAAAATTATTGCAATTAAACATTTGGTTATACACATGTTAAATTACATTGTGTCTATTGGAACAACACAAAAAAAACAGAGAAAAAAGGCAAGTTTCACATAATTTCACATAAAACCCCCAAAATGGGCTGGACAAAATGGTTTACACACTTCCAAAATTGTGGGTAATCAACTTTTTTTCAAGTATGTGATACTCGTTCAAACTCACTTGTGGCAAGTAAGAAGTGTGGGGAATATGAAAATCAAATCTAAAACCAGATAAAAAGGGGAGTTGAATCAATTTTTGAATTTTATGTTGGAGTGTGCCACACTAACCATGGAGAACAGAAAAAAGAGAAAAGAATTGTCTGAGGACTGGAGAGACAAAATTGTTGAAAAATATCAACAATCTCAAGGTCATAAGTCCATCTCCAGAGATCTTGATGTTTCTTTGCCCATGGTGCATAACATAATCAAGAAGTTTACAATTATTACTGCAAGTAAGCTCCCTGGATGTGAATGGCAGAAAAAAAATTGAAAAAAGGTTGCAATGTAGGATGACATGGATGGTGGATAAGAAGCCCCAATAAAGTTCCAAAGAAATTCAAACTGTCCTGCAGTCTCAGGGTGCTTCAGTGTCAGCACAAACTATCAATCCACATTTGAATGAAATTAAACAATATGGCAGGAGACCCAGGAGGACAGAGACATAAACATGGAAGACAGTAGTTTGCCAAAATGTTTGTGAGTAAGCCAAAATCCTTCTGGGAAAGCATATTATGGACAGATGAGCCCAAGATGGAGCTTTTTGATGAAGCACATCATTCTACTGTTTACCTTAAATGGAATGAACCCTTCAAAGAAAAGAACATAGTGCCTACATTCAAATATGGTGGAGGTTCAAAGATGCTTTGGAGTTGTTTTGCTGCCTTGACTGCGTGCAAAGCAAAATGAAATCTAAAGATTACCAAAGCTTTTTCGGTCACCATGTGGTGCCCAGTGGCAGAAAGCTGGGCTTGCGTCCTAAAGGTCCAGTCACACTAAGCAACTTACCAGCGATCCCAACAACGATAGGGATCGCTGGTAAGTTGCTAGGAGGTTGCTGGTGAGATGTCACACTGCGACGCTCCAGCGATCCCACCAGCAACCTGACCTGGCAGGGATCGCTGGAGCGTCGCTACACAAGTTGCTGGTGAGCTCACCAGCAACCAGTGACCAGCCCCCAGCGCCGCGTGGAAGATGCTGCGCTTGGTAACTAAGGTAAATATCGGGTAACCAACCCGATATTTACCTTGGTTACCACCGCACGGAGCTACACGTGCAGAGAGCAGGGAGCAGCGCACACTGAGCGCTGGCTCCCTGCTCTCCTAGTTACAGCACACATCGGGTTAATTACCCGATGTGTGCTGCAGCTAAATGTGCACAGAGCAGGGAGCAGCGCACAATGCTTAGCGCTGGCTCCTTGCTCTCCTAGTTACAGCACACATCGGGTTAATTAACCCGATGTGTGCTGCAGCTAAATGTGCACAGAGCAGGGAGCAGCGCATAATGCTTAGCGCTGGCTCCTTGCTCTCCTAGTTACAGCACACATCGGGTTAATTAACCCGATGTGTCCTGCAGCTACATGTGCACAGAGCAGGAGCCGGCACTGACAGTGAGAGCGGAGGAGGCTGGTAACAAAGGTAAATATCGGGTAACCAAGGACAGGGCTTCTTGGTTACCCGATGTTTACATTGGTTACCAGCCTCCGCAGAAGCCGGCTCCTGCTGCCTGCACATTTAGTTGTTGCTGCCTCGCTGTCACACACAGCGATCTGTGCTTCACAGTGGGAGAGCAACAACTAAAAAATGGCCCAGGACATTCAGCAACAACCAACGACCTCACATCAGGGGCCAGGTTGTTGCTGGATGTCACACACAGCAACATCGCTAGCAACGTCACAAAAGTTGTTCGTTAGCAGCGATGTTGCTAGCGATGTTGCTTAGTGTGACGAGGCCTTTAGTCATGGGTCCTTCAAAGGACAATGACTCCAATCACACTACAAAATCAAAGCACTGGAGAGTCTTGAAGTGGCCAGCAATGAGTCTGGATCAAAATCCCATTGAACACCTGTGAAGAGATCTTAAAATTGCTGTTGGGAGAATGTACCTTCAAATATGAGAGACCTGGAGAGGTTTGCAAAAGAAAAGTGGTCACAAATTCTAGTTGAGAGGTGTAAGAAGCTTGTTGATGGTTATAGGAAGTGACAGATTGCAGTTATTGATTATAAAAGGTGTGCAACCAAATACTAAGTTGAGGGTGCCAACTATTTTATCCAGCCCATTTTTGGGGACTTGTGTGAAATTATGTCCAATTTGCTTTTTTTCCTGTTTGTTTTTTTTTAGTTGTTCCAATACACACAAAGGAAATAAACATGTGTATAAGAAAACTTGTGTAATTGCAATAATTTTGAAGGAGAAATACATCATTTTTGAGGACTAATTTCATGGGTGCCAACACTTTTGCCCATGACTGTATATATAGTCATGGCCGAAAGAGTGGCACCCTTGAAATTGTTCCAGAAAATGAAGTATTTCTCCCAGAAAAAAATTGCAGTCACACATTTTTCATACACATGTTTATTTCCTTTGTGTGTATTGGAACAACTAAAAAACACAAACAACAGAAAAAGAGAGAAATTGGACACAATTCACACAAAACTCCAAAAATTGTTGGCATACTCAACTTAATATTTGGTTGCACTCCCTTTGGAATAAATAACTGCAATCAAGAGCTACTTAAAACCATCAACAAGCTTCTTACACCTGTAGTCCCGAGTTTACTTCCATTTAATGTATACGCAGCTAAAGGATTACTCTGTCCAAGGTGCAATATTCTTCATTTATCAACACTGAATCTCATGTCTCAATGTTTGCCCATTCAGACATCTTATCTAGATTGTTCTGTAATATTGTACTATCAAAGTCAGTTTTTAATATCTTACATAGTTTGGTGTCATCAGCAAAGACAACACTTTACTATCAATCCCATCCACAAGGTCATTAATAAAGAGATTGAAAAGAATTGGTCCTAGCACAGATCCCTGCGGCACCCCACTGCTCACTATAGCCCATTTAGAGACTGTACCATTTATGATAACTCTTTGTTTCCTGTCTTTTAGCCAATTCGTTACCTATCTGCTTATAGTTTCTCCATGTCCCTGTTTCTGGAGCTTTCTTACCAGACTATTATGTGGTACAGTATCAAAGTATCAAAGTCGAGATAAATCACATCTGCTGTATTATATCCAGATTCACACTTACCTCCTCATAGAAACCCAACATGTTGGTTAGGCATAAATGATCATTTATGAATCCATGCTTGTTGTCAGTTATTCTATTAAATAACTAATTAATTATATTAAATATATTAAATATATATTATATTATTCTCTTTAATAAATTTTTGCATGTCATCTCTTAAAATGCCCTCAAAAACTTTGCACATCCCCTTCTGACCTTTCTTAAATACAAATACCACGTCAGTCATCCTCCAATCCTGTGACATCAACCTTGTTACAAGAGAGTTTAAGAAGATGAAATACAGCTATCAAATACTGAGCTCTATTTCCTCAATATCCGCTGATGAATGCCAAGTATTTATCAATGTTTAACTTACTCAAATGCAGGTGTACATCTTCTTGTGTTAAACTAATTATATCAGGTGGTGAACTTTGATTTTTAACTTGCTGAATAATCCCCGGAAAAGTCAGTCCATTGGTGAACACAGACAAAAAGGGCCTGTTTAATATCTCAGCCTTTTCTTTGTCCTCTATAATTAACCTGTTATTACCATTTAAGGAGCTGATACCATCCCTTTTTTGGGTATTGATGTATTTATAAAAAATTCTGGGGTTCATTTTAATGTTGTCAGCGATTTGTTTTTCTGGAGTTAGCCTTGCTAGCTTGAATTCTTTTTTACATTTCCTATTGAGATATTTATACTACTGAAATGCTATTTTTGTTTTCTCGTCCTTTAAGATTTTGAATGCCCTTTGTTTTTGTCTTATTATCTTTATACTGTCTTATTTGTCCATAGTGGTTTCTTTTTATTCCATGACATTTTATTACCGTAAGGTATAGGTTTTCTACATGATTCTACTAGTATATTCTTAAACATTCCCCATTTATATTCAGTACCAACGTTAACATGACATTGTCCCAGTCTACATAATTAAGCTCTTCCCTTAATTTTTTGAAATTAGCTTTCCTAAAATTCCAGGTTATTTCATTTCCGCTTTGAAATGTTATATAGAATATTACATTAAATCTTACCATATTATGATCGCTGCATCCCAAATGTTCCCGGTCCTGGAAATCTGAAATTGTATTTGGTCTATTTGACAGGACCAAATCCAGTAAATTATCTCCCCTTGGTAGTTCATCTACCATCTGAGAGATGTAATTGTCTTGAACTGTAGATAATCATTTGAAGCTTTCAGCACAAGCAGATGATTCTATGTCCCATTGAATGTCTGGATAGTTAAAATCCCCATAATAAAAACCCGATTATTATTTGCTGCCTTTTTAATTTGTTGCAGCATTTCAGCCTCTATCTGCTCAGCTATGCTAGGAGATATATAGCAAACTCCAATTAGCAGCTTTCCGTTATTGTCCTCCACATTTATACTTACCCATACTGGCTCTAGATAGTCAAAATAGTGTATAGACAAAATTTAGTACTATATTCTATGTCATTAAAAATATAAACTTTTATTGACATACACAGATAATTATTGCAGAAAAAAATGCAGTAAAAAGAGGTCTTTGAAGCGAGTCCAACAAATACCCTTAAGGCTTGATGATGTACTATGAATCGACATAAAAGTACCGTAATATTAATACCGCAACAATAGACACCAGAAGTGTGATGATATATGAAAAATGCTGTATGGACTCACATGCAATTGAACTCACTCAACCACAAAAGGCAATCAAATACAAAGGAGCGAATGCACAGGGGAAAATAAGCAGTGGTACGTCACCCTAACCACACACCACGAGTGGTGTCATGAACTTTAACCAAACAGCCCCATGTAAATACCCCCCCTTTTAATTGAGTGGCCGCACGACCCCGACCCCCGGGTCCGGAGACCCCTCGAGCCACCGCGGATCCGGATCCGAGCAGCCTGGCTGCTGACGCGGGGGCGGCACATAAACAGACAACAGGTAAACTTCCTCATCAAACAATAAACACACCACAGACTGCTGCTGTCATCCCCAAGACTGCAGCCAACACAGCAACTTGCAGAGAGGACTCCACCAGCTTCTTCCACCTCAAGGCCAAGCATCAAAATGATATCAGAGAATAACCAGCACCCTCTAGTGGGAGCAGAGGGTATATATAGGGACTGGGAGTGGTTAAAACTAGAAACACCTGAGGTGATTAGAATGCTTGCTGGCAGGGAATACAGATTTTAAACCTCTCCTCCCCAAGCGAAAGGGAATACATTTAAACTGCAGAGTCTCAAGGCAAAGAGATTCTGGCCCAGAACCTGTCACTAGTCTCTACAACAGAGATACAACCATGACATATATATGAGGCTATGAAGAGGCTATGTATTGGCTAATACAATATTTAGGAGACTGTGGGGGCTCATACTATATTTAGGGAGTTATGTAGGAGCCCATACTGTATATACAAGGTTATATGGGGCTCATACTGTATATAGGAGGCTATGTGAGGCTCATAATGTAATTAGGAAGCTATGTCGAGCTCAAAATATACAGTATATAAGAAACAATATAAGGGCTCATACTGTATATATGAGCCTATGCAGGGCTCATAATATACTGTTTCTCCAAAAATAAGCCCTACCCCGAAAAAAAGCCCTAGCAGGAATTTTTGGCCTTTTCAGATTATTGGCTTAAATATGAGCCCTACCCTGAAAATAATCCCTATTTGCAGTTCCACAATGAAGTTTTAATGAATCTAAAAAAGTTAAAGATACTGTAGGAGACTTCATTAAAGAAGACATACACCTCCAAAAGAGAGAAGAGAGCCCCAAAAGAGAGAGGACAGACTCGAAACAGAGAAGATAGATCCCTCAATTGCACTCAACAGAACCTGAACAGATATAACAGTCAGGTGGATGGGATCACCCACAGTGATGCTCGTTGCTGTCAGGTCCCTTGCCATTCCGCTGATACCCACACACATTGGGTCCCCACGTTCTACAGCGTTCCAGGTCCCACTGTAGAGCGAAGTTGTACAGTATCAATGGATGTGTGCGTGTGATGTTACTGTGATCGAATGTGTGTGTGCGTGTGTGTGTGGTGTGTGAGAGCGGATGGATGCGGGCTGGAAGCAGGGGAGGACCACTGTGGAACTCACAAAGGACCTGCAGGGAGCACCTGCTGTGGATTGCAGGAAGACTTTGGAGCGATGCATTTGTCCAGGGTCTGATAAGTACGATTTTCCTGGGAGGTGCCTGCCTTTTGGGGGGCTAAACTTAACCCCAACACGTTTTTCCCCTGAAAATAAGCCTTAGCACATTTTAATAAAAAATGGAATATAAAAATAAATAAAATAAAAATAAAATAAAAAATAGAAAAGTAATATAAGACAGTGTCTTATTTTCGGGGAAACACAGTATATAGGAGGCTATGTGTGGCTCATAATGCTTTTAGGATGCTATGTGAGGGTGAGGGCTCATACTGTATTTAAGAGGCTATGTGCCGGCTAATACTGTATTTAGGAGATTGTGGGAGCTCATACTGTATATAGAGGGCTATGTAGGGGTTCATACTGTATATAGGAGGCTATGTGGGGGTTCACACTGTATAAAGAGATGCTATGTGGGGGCTCACACTGCATATAGAAGGGCTATGTAGGGATGCGGTATCTATCTCAGGTAAGGAGGGGTTAATCACCAGTGTTCCACATTCACACACTACACACAGCCTCGGAGCCTTCACACAGAGTGGATTGGTTTTTGTGTAGGCAGGGGGGTGGCCCAGGAGCTTGGAGTGGGAGCTCAGCCCTAGTACCTAACTGTGGAAGGGGAAACCCTAGAAATAGGACTCTCACTCCTTCTCTTTTCAAAATGGCAGTGGTGACCCCTGACCGGATCTGGGATTGACCTGAGCCCATCACGGTAATGACCAGTGTGACTGGGCTGACAGCTGAAGTTGTGAGTAAACTACACCCTGAACCCACAGAAACTGTGTTGGCTCGTCCTTACCGGCGCCGCCACCCTCATCATCCACCCGGGGCCCACTCCGCCTGTGGGGAGCGATACCATCCCGGCTGCCTTAACACCTGCCCCAGAGAGGAACTTGGCAGCATCGGCTATTCCCTGGCCGAAAACCACAGGCAGCGTCACAACAAACTCTCCCCATTACTCCGCTTCCCCCACGAATTAACTGTACGCCTCGGGGCAATGGAACTGGGCAGGGCCACCCTGTGACAACGCCTGACCTGACCTGAATTGGCCTGGCGACGAGTAGGTTTAACCGTCCGCCCCGTGGGGCGCTACACATACTTTATGTAGGGGGCTGTGTGTGGGCTCATGCCCTGTGTAGGTGGCTTTGTGGGGGCTACAACTGTATATAGGTGGTTATGTGGAGGTACATCCTGTATGTAGAGAACTATGTGGGGGCTCATGCTGTATATAGGGAGTGCTTGCTTAATTCTGGTCAATATTAAGTGATATAAATAGTACTAGTATAGAATAATAATTATAATTAATATCTTAATATTAATGTGACGCCCTGGCCTATCAGGTTGTCACAAGGGTGCCATGCAATCTGCCCTTCTGCATGGTACCCACTCCTCCTTGCTTATGGGACCTGTCCATTTGATGTTGCTAAGAACAGGTATTCACAAATCCTGAGGAACATTCTGCACCACACCCACCAAACACCCATTGGTAGCCTGAGGGGAATAGGGCCGCCCAAATGGAGGGATGGTAGAAGGAGGGCCAGAAGTGTCAGGAGTGAGAGAGAGGAGTAGTTGGAGAGAAGTGCCAGTGAGCGGTGACAGGAAAGTTCACGCTGCGGAGCTGGGCTCCTGTAACTGTCCCAGGTGCCAGACGTTGGTCTGGCCTGGAAGGAGCTGGAACACCGGTCGCAGGGGGTAGTGACAGGGGGCACGTTACTGCCACGGAGGGCAGACCGGCGGCCTTGTGCCGGCAGGGGCCAGGGCACGACGGGGTACGCGGACCCTAGGCTGGGAAATAGCTTCATGCAGCCCAGTAATTCACCCGACGGGAATGGAATCTTCATGAACCGCTCTCCACCCGCTCCAAAATCAGGGTACTAGTGCAACGATAGGGATAAGACTTCCCAAAACCGTCCAGAAAATCCCAAGCGTGAACCCTGAGAGCAAGCTCACTTTGCTAGCCACGCAGGTGAGCGGGACCCGAGTAGTTCTAGGCAAAAGGGATCCACCAAGTGTAAACACGGTGCCAAGGGACAAGGCTTCAGACCAACCAGCAACGCCAAAAGGGCATGGACCCAAAGTGTTTGGACTAAGGCTGCAGGGCGTTCAAGACTTTGGTTTATCTAGTGTCAGTGTCAGCATCTCTGGACTGTGTGAGTACGTTGTGCCCCTTTGCTCCCAACGGGTCCCCAGTCTGCCAGCACCGAGCCCCGAGATACCTTCCTGTGCCCACGGAGGGTTTAACATCAATTGCTGCCATTCCATCGCTCCTGGGCGCTCGCCTCTCCCCTAAACGCAGCAGCGGTGGTATCCCAATTTTTACCACGAACCGTGGGTGGCGTCACGAACATTATCCAATCCACCCTTTCTACCCCCTTTTTATTTTCGAGATGCTGCGCAACCCCGCCTCGGGTCCGGAGACCCCTTGAGCCACTGCGGATCCGGATCTGAGCAGCTAGTCAGCTGTCGCGGGGGCAGCACATCCTCGAAAAACTTGGCGTCACAAACAGGATGCGAGCAGGACCCACTAACCTGGGTGACGTGCGCCTTGAAAAGTGAAGTCCGGGAGTCCAAAGTCTTTTTCCCGCGATGTCCGCCAAATTTCCGCTGTTTTCACGCCAAAAACGCCATCTTCCTCGGAAAGCGCGCAAAGCCGAAGCCCCGCCCTTCGTCATCAGCCTGAAACATGAACCGGAAGTTCCCAGAGGGCCACAGCGCGCGAAAGAGTGCTGGGAGAAAACCGAGGGGGCGTGCCTGAATGTAGCAAAAGCGGAAGAGAAGCAGGGACGCTAGGACTCTGCCATACTGTTCCTGGACAACGCAGAGGCAAGATGGCGGAGCGGAGCTGGTCACCGGAACGTGCTGTTCCCGGGAGCGCGACTTGGATTGAAGAAGAGACCGAGCAGCTGTGCAGGAGAATGCGGACGCAGTTCCTGTTCCTATTGAATCACTGGAGGGAAGAGATGAGGAGTCTGGTGGTGGCGGTGCGAGCCCGTGAGATCAAAATCCCACGTGAAGAGAGGGTAAGCGGTTACCCAGTCCCTGTTGATTACCCTAATCCGGCCATGGCGGCTGAGGAATCCGGTCCGCTCCCGCTTGCGGCAAGCACTCCACTGTCACAAACCCGTCCTCGGCGTACGCCGAGCTGCCATCACCCATCCCGGCAGCGGAACCTGCAGCATTTTCGTATGAAGCTCCAGCAGCAGCCCCGATGTCTCCTGTCATCTCAGTCACGTCAGCGGTTCCCTGGAGCCTGGCCAGATTAGACCCGGCCGCATCACTGGGCCCGTCCTCAGAGGTGGAGCACCCGGGCCCTGCAACACCGGCTGCGGAGCAGTCGGTCTTTCTACCTACAGTAGCGTGAGTGGGACCTCCCAGTCCACCGGTTCCACTACCACGCGGCATCCCAACGGCTGTTGGGGCCGCCCGAGTCCATCTAAAGCCAGAGCCAGTCAGGAAGCTGAGGCCGGACGCCGACGCCCCCTACTGGGAGCGACACAGTCAAGAATTACAGCAGGAGATTGTCGCCAGAGAGCGGCGCCGGAGAAGAGTTGCTACTCAAGAGCTGGTGAGTGGGAGTGCCACCTGGGTCTGGGGCACATGGCATGGTGGCCAGAGGCTGCGCTGTGCCTTAGAGGGGCCTCTGGCACCGATCGATCGGGATTGCCCGTTGCAGTAATGCAGCGATAAAAAGGTTAATACTGAAAAGTTAACGATGCCATAGAATTGTTAGGTATCGGTGTTTTCGTTTGTTGTTTTTCACAGTTTGTTATTTTTCATATAGAAACAGCTAGATAATGAATGCTTTAATGAAACGGTTTTAAATGAAACAGGAAAGTAACCTGATTTTCCTCTAGATTTGCTACAAGTGTACAAAAGGTACATGGACTTTGTCGACTTTTTCAAGGACTTCGTAGTTTTAAATAGTTAAGTAAAAAAATGGACCATGGTCACAGGACTGGCGTGACCAACACAAACTTGTGTCTTGTACATAATTGCACCTCCTGTGCCAAAGAGTCATCTGGCACATCCCGGGACCTTAACCCGACCAAGGACCCATTTAGGTTTCCAGGGGAAACAGGTTATTTGGGTGGGGGTCATTGGGATCTGGGACGTTGGGACTGGACTGTCGCAGGAAGGGACTGCAAAGTGGTAGGTTGGGTCCCCGCTGCCATCACAACCGGTGGCGTCCCCCTGCTGAGAGACGACAGATGAAATCTAAGTTTGGTAGTTTGGTAACATTAAAGTATAAGTGGGATGAACCTGTTGAATAAATGTTATTAATGTTAACCTTTCTTTTTACCAGTTCAATAAATACTTGGCGTCCTGTAGCTCATGGACGAGCTGAGCTTAACCAAGGGGGAATGTGAATCCCTGGCCTATCAGGTCGTCACAAGGGTGCCGTGCAATCTGCCCTTCTGCATGGTACCCGCTCCTCCTTGGTTACAGGTCCTGTCCCTTTGGTGTTGCTAAGAACAGGTATACATAAATCCTGAAGAACACTCTGCACCACACCCACCAAACACCCATTGGGTAGCCTGGGGGTCATAGGGCCGCCCAGATGGAGGGATGGTAGAAGGAGTGCCAGAAGTGTCAGGAGTGAGAGAGAGGAGTAGTTGGAGAGAAATGCCAGTGAACGGTGACAGGAAAGGTCACGCTGCGGAGCTGGGCTCCTGTAACCGACTAAGGTGCCAGACGTTGGTCTGGCCTGGAAGGAGCTGGAACACTGGTCGCAGGGGGTAGTGACAGGTGGCACGGTACTGCCACGGAGGGCAGTCCGGCGGCCTTGTGCTACAACCGGGCAGGGGCCAGGGCACGACGGGGTACGCGGACCCTAGGCAGGGAAGTAGCTTAATGTAGCCCAGTAATTCACCCGATGGGAACGGAATGTTCATGAACCGCTCTCCACCCACTCCAAAAATCGGGGTACTAGCACAACGATAGGGATAGGACTTCCCAAAACCGTCCAGAAAATCCCAAGCGTGAACCCTGAGAGCAAGCTCACTCTGCTAGCCACGCAGGTGAGCGGGACCCGAGTAGTTCTAGGCAAAAGGGATCCACCAAGTGTAAACACGGTGCTAAGGGACAAGGCTTCAGACCAACCAGTAACGCCAAAAAGGCACAGCCTCAACGTGTTTGGACTAAGGCTGCAGGGCGTTCAAGACTTTGGTTTACCTGGCGTCAGTGTCAGCATTTCTGGACTGTGTGAGTACGTTGTGCCCCTTTGCTCCCAACGGGTCCCCAGCCTGCCAGCACCAAGCCCCGGGACACCTTCCCCTGCCCACGGGGGGGGGTTAACATCAATTGCTGCCATTCCATCGCTCCCGGGCGCTCCCCTCTCCCCTAAACGCAGCAGCGGTGGTATCCCAATTTTTACCACGAACTGTGGGTGGCGTCACGAATTATCCAATCCACCCTTTCTACCCCCTTTTTATTTTCAAGAGGCTTCGCAACCCCGCCTCGGGTCCGGAGACCCCTCAAACCACTGCGAATCCGGATCCGAGCAGCCCGTCGGCTGTCGCGGGGGCGGCACATTACTATCGAGCAGAATTAATCTCAGCCTATTGGTTCGACTGTCCACATCTATCTTGGTGTCTCATGTGGCCCCTTGGGAAAATTGATTGCTGACTTCTGCATTTTAACATCCCTCAGTCAATGAGGGCTGCTCAACTCCTTCTTCGCTTCATAGAATAACAAGACTGGCTTCACTAGGGACAGCACTGTTAATAACTGAGGGATGATGCTCTAGATCATCCACGGTGCGCCAAAAACTTATTTTTCATTATCTTGAAAAGTAGCCAATATATTTTGAAACTACTGAAACTGTATTTTTCTTCCCAGGGAAAGCTGTCCTATCTATGGCTGTGTTTATGTCATAAGCCCCGACAGCTGTGTTTATGTCATGGCCCCGACAGCTTTCCTTCACCCGGGGCAAAAGGTAGAATATATTCATTTCACCCTGTATCTAAATACCTTGCCCAAAGCAAATTGCCCAACTCATGCTTCCCTTGAGACACAAGACCCAAGACAAATGCCTCAGTTGCCCGTCTCCAGTGATGTCTCGGCAGACAAACTCCTTTTAAAACCTTTTTCCATCCAGTAGCCAAGATCATAGGAGCAAGAAATCCTCAGTCTCCTCTGTCCAACAAATCTATAACAACTACATGGTCTACCTCTATAGTATAAAAATAATAATACATTTTTTTCCTATTGGATAAATTCTAACTACTATTAGCTGATAAGATAAGACGCCATGAAGAATGAATTATGACAAAAATGGAGTTACAAAATACAAGCACAACTCTATCATTAAATACAGAACACACAAAGACTCTGAAATCTGGAGAAATGCAAAAATACACACACATGCAAAATAGGAGACCAAATCTGCAGTCAGCTTACAGACACTCCTTAATTTAAACTTTATGGTTTTTCTAGTAAAAAGCTGATAAGATTTCCCTCTAGGCATTCTCATACAAATGTGTTACATAGACTGAAATCTTGTTTTGGCAAAAATACATTCCAGTCAGCACATTTGTAAGTTGATATCTAGATTGATCACTACCTCTGCTTACTTAGATGGTCACAGACACCTTAAGCCCAATCTATAGGTGCAGACGTACTAAAAATGGCCCATCTCACTGCGATATCTTGTGGTGGCAACAACATTCAGCTATATGCAAGATCCCTTAGGAAACACAGGATGTTGGACCACATTTTTAGAGCTGGCATATAGCACAGCGCTGACCCATCATGTTGAGGGTTTGAAGAGTAGGGAGAGACGTGGGTAAGATGGAACGTGTTGGAGGTTAAGTGTAGAGGTGGTCGAGTCCCTACCCTGCTTTATGCTATATGTTGTCTACCTGTACTGTGAACGGTGTTTTATACTAAACATATTATATTGATTGTTATAAATGTACATGTAAATGTATAGGTAAATGCTGATAGGGTAGGTTCTTGATGTAACAAAGCGAGGCCCGTTTGCCAGCGAGCGCCATCTAGCAGGCAGGCTGGAGTAGCGATAGATTAAGCATAACATAGGACAGGGTTAAGTTGAGTTGTAGGAGGAGTGACCAGTGGCAAGTGGGTTGGCTAGTAGTGCGGCCCTCTTGGGGTGCCAGGTCTGAATAGGGTTTGAGTAAGCGAAGACGTGGCCACGGTTTTAGGGCCAGTCAGCACAAGTTGCTGGTGAACTTCTGTGTGCTGTTTGGTGTATTGTGGAAATACTCTTGTTGTCTGATTATTTCCTCCCTTCCTTTAGTTTCCTCCTGATCATGCATTGTCTATACCTCTGTGAGTGATTGCTGTGAGTTTGAGTTTTGGTTTCCCTCATATGTTTATTTGTGTGGAATTAACCATTTCTATCACAGTCCTCTCCTGGGTGGAGGGAGGGGGCCAGTAGACCAGGGTTGTTCGGGAGCTAGGGCAAGAAAGGCGGTTAAAACATCACTACCTTCAGATGTACTTTTGGAATTAGTGTAAGCAAGGCTTCCTCTAGCCTGAGGGACTGTTTAGTTTCCTCTGTCCCTAGTGATTCTGTCACACCCCAACAACAGGCTGACTGTTTTCAAAATGAACAAGGCTTGAATTTGCATAAATCCCATTCAAATGTTCTTTTTTTCTAGTGTATTCCCATGCATCTCTTCAAATGCCCAAAAAGGTATACAGTTCATGTTTTTTTAATTTTCTTGTCCTTCACCTCCTCCACCATATCCAGTGTCATTATAAGACACTCACTTTTAATTTTTAGAGGCGCAGCAGCTGGCTCTCACTCATAATATTTAGAGAGCCAGCCCTGATTCATAATTTTATGGGTCCAGCAGCCAGACCTACATATTTTTTTCCCCAGCAGCCACTATTTTTAACAGTGTGCCATCCATGCCTTCCACCAGCATGTGTCCCGTAACATCACACATGCCCTCACTGACTCAGTTACTGGGAACGTCCACTTAACCACTGACTCATGGACAAGTGATTGTAGCCAGGGGCACACTGGGTGAACTTTGTGGGAGCCAGGACAGAGTGCGCTGAGGATTGTGGGCTTTAGTTCCATTAGGGTTTTCCCCAAACTCCTACACTAATGGCTGCATCCCATCATCTTCCTCCATCTCCAAATTGTCATCTCTGAGCATGTCATCCATATCAGTAGCAAGTTCTAAGCATTGCAGAACTGCCTCATTGTAGTGGCATCAGACTATGGGGAAACTAATTTCTTAAGGTGACAAAGAGCACACTGTCACACAGCTATTGAAAGGTATAATAGACTAGATAGAACTGAGACTCTCGATGATTAATCTACAACCATGCATGCTCGTATGGGATAATGGATGTAACCTGGTGGCGGCTCTGAAGCTTGGGAAGCTCACACATGTACCAGGGCTAGCCAACATGATCAATTTAGTGATTCAGTGCTTTCTGAAAACCTGCCCACATTTGCCTGAGCTACTTGTAAGTTATGCCATGTGTGCACCTCATTTATGTCCCACAACCTTTCCCGTGACCCTCACGTTGTATGCATTTTGGCCAACACTGATAACTGATTTTTCGCACTTATTGACCCATGCTACAAGAAAAACTTTCCATCTTGCCTACTTTAAGTGGAGAGGACTGGTAAAATGGTACAATACCAGAAGGCCCTAGTTGAACAATTCTTACAAAAATTTGACATCTGACAATGTTGGCGGTAGAGGTCATAGTTCCTTGCGCAACCAAGGAGGAGAGATGAGGGAGACAAAAACCAGGTCCAACAGAGGCAGGAGAACACTATCAAAGGTCTGGGACAGTTTCATTAGACCCTCCCAGCGTACAGGTCCTGATGCGCAGAGTAGTCTGACAGGGAGGAAAACGTTTATGAATATGGTAAAGCAGTACCGAGCCGACCGTATCATAAACCTCCGTAAATCCTCTGTGGCATACAACTATTAGGTATCCATGGTGGACACGTGGCTTGAATTGTCCCTCTACAGGCTGGAGGTGCTGGCCTGCCCTGTTGCTAGTGTTTTGTCAGAGCGTGTTTTTAGTACCGCCAGGGGCATAATAACTGATCAACTGAAACTGCTGACAGGCTGACTATTCTCCAAATGACAACAGCTGAATATAAAGCCAAATCAAATGTTCTTTTTTAACAGTTGTATTCCCATGCACCCCTTTTCACCCCAGAAAGGGTATACTGTTCATGTTTTTTGTCTGGTCCTCCTCCTACACTACACTCTGCAGAATTATTAGGCAAGTTGCATTTTAGAGGATTTTTTTATTATTGATCAACAACTATGTTCTCAATTAACCCAAAAGACTCATAAATATCAAAGCTTAATATTTTTGGAAGTTGGGGTGTTTTTTTTTAGATTTGGCTATCTAAGGAGGATATCTGTTTGTGCAGGTAACTCTTACTGTGCAGAATTATTAGGCAATTTAACCCTCCGTCACATACAATAGGCCTGAGAGGCACATCTCTTTTACTTTCATTTCTCCTTCCTCACCAGATTGTGAGGAAATACCCTCGCTCCAGGTAGTCTCCTGTCTCTAGCAGCTCTGTGAAACCTCATACCACAGTTGGATTGCAGAGCTTCAGGAGGACAGATATAACTGCGCTAATCTCTCAGGCTCATTGTATGTGAACACGTCACACTCAATAAGGTTGGTATTTTATATGTTTTTATTCATCACATGCTCTGCAAGTGTAATTTTTCTGGGGAAACTTCAGGATCTAATTCTGATTGAATATGGGTTTAATAGTACTTAAGGTACCTTAAAATTAAGTTTGTTTCCATAAATTTTCTTTGTAGAGTCGAACTGGGGACTATTTGGTGGGAGTTTTGAAATGTTTGTATTTCAGAGTTATTAGTTTTATGTTAAGTAAATGGTTTTTTTTTGCACCTGATTATGTGTAGTCTCTTTTATTACATCCCTATGAAGGTCACTGATCACTTTTAGAGCACTGAAATTGCAAACATTAGATATTATAGGTATTTTTCTAGCCTGCGCCTGACAGTCACATTGTATGTGAACTCATTAGAACCGATATTGTATGTGATTGAGGGTTAATAAAAAACAAATATATTCCCATCTCACTTGTTTATTTTCACCAGGTACACCAATATAACTGCACAAAATTTAGAAATAAACATTTCTGACATGCAAAAA
Organism: Anomaloglossus baeobatrachus; assembly: GCF_048569485.1. Lineage (NCBI taxonomy): Eukaryota > Metazoa > Chordata > Amphibia > Anura > Aromobatidae > Anomaloglossus > Anomaloglossus baeobatrachus. Next base: position 593,461,627 of record NC_134355.1, on the reverse strand, counting down.
ACAAAACCCCGAAAAGTTAGTGACCAATATAGCCACCTTTCTTTATGATGACACTCAACAGCCTACCATCCATAGATTCTGTCAGTTGCTTGATCTGTTTATGATCAACATTGCGTGCAGCAGCCACCTCAGCCTCCCAGATACTGTTCCGAAAGGTGTACTGTGTTCCCTCCCTGTAGATCTTACATTTTATGAGGGATCAAAGGTTCTCTATGGGGTTCAGATCAGGTGAAAAAGGGGGCCATGTCATTATTTTTTCATGTTTTAGACCTTTACTGCCCAGCCACGCTGTGGAGTAGTTGGATGCATGTTATGGAGCATTGTCCTGCATGAAAATTATGTTTTTCTTGAACGATAGACTTCTTCCTGTACCACTGCTTGAATAAGTTGTCTTCCAGAAACTGACAGTACATCTGGGAGTTGAGCTTCACTCCATCCTCAACCCGAAAAGGTCCCACAAGTTCATCTTTGATGTTACCAGCCCATACCAGTAGCCCACTTCCACCTTGCTGGCGTCTGAGTCGGAGTGGAGCTCTCTGCCCTTTACTGATCCAGCCTGTGGCCCATCCATCTGGCCCATCAAGAGTAAAGCGGGCTTTACACGCTGCGACATCGCTAATGCGGAGTCATTGGGATCACGGATTTTGTGACGCACATCCGGCCGCATTAGCGATGCCGTTGCGTGTGACACCGATAAGCGATTTTGCATCGTTGCAAAACCGTGCAAAATCGCTAATCGGCGACACGGGGGTCCATTCTCAATTATCGTTACTGCAGCAGTAACGAGGTTGTTCCTCGTTCCTGCGGCAGCACACATCGCTGCGTGTGACGCCGCAGGAGCGAGGAAGCTCACATTACCTGCCTCCCAGCCACTATGCGGAAGGAAGGAGGTGGGCGGGATGTTACGTCCCGCTCATCTCCGCCCCTCCGCTGCTATTGGGCGGCGGTTCAGTGACGTTTCAGTGACGTCGCTGTGACGCCGCACGGACCGCCCCCTTAGAAAGGAGGCGGTTCGCCGATCACAGCGACGTCGCCGGACAGGTGAGTATGTGTGACGGCTGTGGGCGATGTTGTGCGGCACGGGCAGCGATATGCCCGTGTCGCGCAACAGATGGGGGCGGGTACCCACACTAGCAATATCGGGACCGATATCGCAGTGTGTAAAGTAGCCTTTACTCTCATCTCATCAGTTCATAAAACCTTGAAAAATTAGTCTTAAGATATTTCTTGCCCCAGTCTTGACGTTTTATCTTATGTTTCTTGTTCAAAGGTGGTCGTTTTTCAGTCTTCTTTACCTTGGCCCTGTCCCTAAGTATGGCACACCTTGTGCTTTTTGATACTCCAGTAATGTTGTAGTTCTGAAATATGGCCAAACCGGTGGCAAATGGCATCTTGGCAGCTTCACACTTAATTTTCCTCAATTCATGGGCAGTTATTTTGCACCTTTTTTGCCCAACACGCTTCTTGCGACCCTATTCGGTGATCACGCTTCAAAAGTTGGGCAATTTCAAAACTGCTGCATCCCTCTGCAAGACATCTCACAATTTTGAACTTTTCAGAGCCTGTCAAATCTCTTTCCTGACCCATTTTGCCAAAGGAAAGTAAGTTTCCTAATAATTAAGCACACCTTATATAGGGTGTTGATGTCATTACACCACACCCCTCCTCATTACAGAGATGCACATCACCTGATTTACTTAATTGGTGGTTGGCTCTCAAGCCTATACAGCTTGAAGTAGGACAACATGTATAAAAATTATTATGGGTCAGTTCCCCGGGGCGGTACCGGCGGGCTACAACCCTGTCCCGGTCCACCTCGGTTCCACCGAGCCGTCTTTCCGGCTCCTGCAGATGGTGACCGCCATCTGCCTCCTAGACAAAGGCACCAGGGCTCCTACCCTGGTACCTGTCATTTTTCCTCAGGGCCAGACACAGGCCTGACCTCCTCTCTCCTCGAACTCCACAACTCCACTCTCTGAACTCCCTAACTGAACTGACTTTTCCCTGCCCTGGGCTGTCTAAAACTCCTAGGTGGGCATCTTCCAACCGCCTGGTTCCGCCCCCTGGTGTGTCTATCAAGCCCTTAGGGGGTGATTAGGGTTTTAAGGTTGTGAGGGAAGGGTGTTGTGTGGGGCCCTATTTGTGACCACCTGGCTCGGCCAGGGCGTCACACCTCTAATACATTATCCCTTCTCTAGCAGCTTGCTCTACACTAAATGCAGCTAAGAGTGATGTTGTTATAGCATTATCCCTAAAAAGGACTGTTAGTTTAATGTTGCACCAGCAGGTACTATCATGCTATAACACACTGTCCCTTCTCCAGCAGAATATCTCCCTTCACTATTTTGGCAATGGAGTAGCCTAATTGTGAAATAGCCAACTGCACTGGAAGAGCCATCACCCTGCCACACTTAAAAGAAAGATACAGAAAAGACTGTATTTGAGAATCAAGACAAACTGTTCCTTGAGGCCTCTGTTCATAGACAAGCTAGGTCACTAAAGGAGATGTTGCAAATACGACCCTCAGTATGTGAAGGCTTATACTTAACATGAGTTCTTCTGGAATCCCAAGGAAATCTTACACAGGGCGACCATTATTCTTCTGTACAGTAAAGGGAGGGCTTGATCTTCAGGCACAGTTATCATGCAATTCAAAAATGAAGGTAATTATTGGGATTTTATTCAACTTCTTTCCAATACATGACATTACTTCTCTTCATACGATAACTCATCAACAACTCTATACAAAGCGCTTCTCCTCACAGATCAGTCCTCTTCAAAGCGTGTCTAGGACTGTGCAGTCTGTACTCGCCTCATACAATGGAGGTATGGTAGGAAGAAAATAGTTTGTGCTGTCCCACTACTCCTTTCTTGAGATAATACAGAATCTTGTCTGTCCTGAGTCTCCTTATTTATATTGACTGTTTCTCAAGAAAAACACTGATCTAACCCGCTGGTCTGTTCCATGAAGCCTCCGACCGATTAAGATTGACAGTTCTCTTGTCTTTCTTCCCTTTTCTAATAATTACGCCAACAGTTGTTACCTTCTCATCAAGCTGCTTGCCTATTGTCCTGTAGCCCATCCCAACCTTGTACAGGTCTAAAATTTTGTCCCTGGCGTCCTTAGACAGCTCTTTAGTCTTGGTCATGGTGGAGAAGTAGGAGTGTGATTGATTGAGTGTGTGGACACGTGTCTTTTATACAGGTAATGAGTTCAAACAGGGGCAATTAATACAGGTAATGAGTGCAAAGTAGGAGGACTTCTTAAAAAAAATATAAAAAAAATAACAGGTCTGTGAGAGACAGAATTCTTGCTGGTTTGTAGGTGGTCAAATACTTATTTAATGCATAAAATGCAAATTAATTATTTAAAAATCATACAATGTTAATTTTCTGGATTTTTTTTATTCTGTCTGTCACAGTTGAAGTTACCTACAATAAAAATGACAGAAATTTCCATTCTTTGTAGTTAGGAGAACTTGCAAAATCAGCAGTGCATCAAATAGTTATTTTCCCTACTGTATACAGTTAGGTCCAGAAATATTTGGACAGTGACACAATTTTCGTGAGTTTGGCTCTGCATGCCACCACATTGGATTTGAAATGAAACCTCTACAACAGAATTCAAGTGCAGATTGTAACGTTTAATTTGAAGATTTGAACAAAAATATCTGATAGAAATTGTAGGAATTGTACACATTTCTTTACAAACACTCCACATTTCAGGAGGTCAAAAGTAATTGGACAAATAAACCAAACCCAAACAAAATATTTTTATTTTCAATATTTTGTTGCGAATCCTTTGGAGGCAATCACTGCCTTAAGTCTGGAACCCATGGACATCACCAAACGCTGGGTTTCCTCCTTCTTAATGCTTTGCCAGGCCTTTACAGCCACAGCCTTCAGGTCTTGCTTGTTTGTGGGTCTTTCCGTCTTAAGTCTGGATTTGAGCAAGTGAAATGCATGCTCAATTGGGTTAAGATCTGGTGATTGACTTGGCCATTGCAGAATGTTCCACTTTTTTGCACTCACGAACTCCTGGGTAGCTTTGGCTGTATGCTTGGGGTCATTGTCCATCTGTACTATGAAGCGCCGTCCAATCAACTTTGCGGTATTTGGCTGAATCTGGGCTGAAAGTATATCCCGGTACACTTCAGAATTCATCCGGCTACTCTTGTCTGCTGTTATGTCATCAATAAACACAAGTGACCCAGTGCCATTGAAAGCCATGCATGCCCATGCCATCACGTTGCCTCCACCATGTTTTACAGAGGATGTGGTGTGCCTTGGATCATGTGCCGTTCCCTTTCTTCTCCAAACTTTTTTCTTCCCATCATTCTGGTACAGGTTGATCTTTGTCTCATCTGTCCATAGAATACTTTTCCAGAACTGAGCTGGCTTCATGAGGTGTTTTTCAGCAAATTTAACTCTGGCCTGTCTATTTTTGGAATTGATGAATGGTTTGCATCTAGATGTGAACCCTTTGTATTTACTTTCATGGAGTCTTCTCTTTACTGTTGACTTAGAGACAGATACACCTACTTCACTGAGAGTGTTCTGAACTTCAGTTGATGTTGTGAACGGGTTCTTCTTCACCAAAGAAAGTATGCGGCGATCATCCACCACTGTTGTCATCCGTGGACGCCCAGGCCTTTTTGAGTTCCCAAGCTCACCAGTTACATAGTTACATAGTTACATAGTTACTTAGGTTGAAAAAAGACCTAAGTCCATCTAGTTCAACCTTCCTCCACCAGTTCTACATTTAGTCACTAAGTCATTTATAACCAACAATGTTTTGTGTACTGAGGAAATCATCCAGCCCTTTTTTAAAAGCTGTTATAGTATCTGCCATTACTACCTCTTGTGGTAGGGCATTCCACAGTCTGACCGCTCTAACTGTAAAGAACCCTTTCCTATTTAGGTGTCGGAATCGCTTTTCTTCCACTCGCAGTGAGTGCCCCCTGGTCCTTAGTATTGTTTTCGGAAGAAATAAGTTATGTGCCAGTCCTTTATATTGACCACACATGTATTTATACATATAAATGAGATCTCCTCTGAGACGTCTTTTTTCTAAGCTAAACATATCTAACTTTTTCAATCTGCCATCATATGGGAGGCCTTCCATTCCTTGTAATAGTCTAGTTGCCCGCCTTTGAACTGACTCTAACTTCTGAATGTCCTTTTTAAAATGTGGAGCCCAAAACTGGATCCCGTATTCCAGATGTGGCCTTACAAGTGATTTATAGATGGGTAACAATACGTTGGGATCACGGGATCTAATCTCTCTTTTTATACACCCTAGAATCTTGTTTGCTTTAGCAGCTGCTGCCTGACATTGAGTGCTGCTGCTTTTTTCTCAGAATGTACCCGACTGTTGATTTTGCTACTCCAAGCATGTCTGCTATCTCTCTGATGGATTTTTTCTTTTTTTTCAGCCTCAGGATGTTCTGCTTCACCTCAATTGAGAGTTCCTTAGACCGCATGTTGTCTGGTCACAGCAACAGCTTCCAAATGCAAAACCACACACCTGTAATCAACCCCAGACCTTTTAACTACTTCATTGATTACAGGTTAACGAGGGAGACGCCTTCAGAGTTAATTGCAGCCCTTAGAGTCCCTTGTCCAATTACTTTTGGTCCCTTTAAAAAGAGCAGGCTATGCATTACAGAGTTATGATTCCTAAACCCTTTCTCGGATTTGGATGTGAAAACTCGCGTATTGCAGCTGGGAGTGTGCACTTTCAGCCCATATTATATATATAACTGTATTTCTGAACATGTTTTTGTAAACAGCTAAAATAACAAAACTTGTGTCACTGTCCAAATATTTCTGGACCTAACTGTATATTGCACATTGTATAATCTATACACTTATCATAAGTTTGGATATTCTCAATGATTGCTTGGGCAATATATATAAATTAGGTTCACATGTATCTCTATGTTAAAATTGTTTAGATCATATTTAGTATTGATGTTTATTATGGATAATTATGCATCTGATAGTCCATTATGGTTCCATTTGTGGCATCCTCGAGAGGCTCCAGAGTAAAATGTGAGCCTCAGTGCATAGTGGTTCTTATGCACTGGTGCCTTTTGTAGGGCTAGTTATTCCAATTAAATGTGGACTGGAGACTTGCCTTGACTGGATATGTGGTCATGCGCATATTCAGTTCCACTGGCTAATATTCCAGAAACATTGTTCCTGAATATGTGACACCTTTGTCATGTGGAGGACGTCTTGCGTTCCACTGATGTGCACAATGGGGGCGGTATTTGATAGTACTTCTTGCTCCCCTTTGTGATGTGGAATGCATGCTGTGCTCCACTGACATACTGTACATCCTGAGGGCATTATCTTATGGTATTTCCTACTTCCCTTGTTCAAATGCATAGCAGCAATATCGAAATATGCTGCCATCACCCATGAGCCAGTGGGCTACTATGCCACACATCATACTTTATGTCTCTTAAGCCTGCTTTACACGTTGCAATTTCGCATACAATATCGTATGCGATTTGCAACGCCCCCATCGTATGTGCGGCACGTTCAATTTGTTGAACGTGCCGCACAAATGATTAACCCCCGTCACACGCACTTACCTTCCATACGACCTCGATGTGGGCGGCGAACGTCTACTTCCTGGAGTGGGAGGGACGTTTGGCGTCACATCGACGTCACGTGGCAGCCGGCCAATAGAAGCGGAGGGGCGGAGCTGAGCGGGACGTAAACATCCCGCCCACCTCCTTCCTTCCGCATTGTGGGCCGGGAGCCGCAGGAAGCAGGTGAGATCTGTTCATCGTTCCCGGGGTGTCACACACTGCGATGTGCGCTACCCCGGGTACGATGAACAATCTGACGTTCAATTCGTCAGGAATTAACGACGTGCATGCTATGAACGGTTTTTCGTTCAATCGCAATTGAACGTCGCTGTCACACGCTACAACATACCTTACGATGCCGGATGTGCATCACTTACGACATGACCACGCCGACACCTTGTAAGATATCTTGTAGCATGTAAAGCGGGCTTTAGATGAATTGTAAAAGGGGAAAACGACTCATGGGGAGGACCTCCGATGTATGACTGGGAGTCACTACACTTGACATATGCAGCATCTTACTCTGTACATAATATTAATCCATGAGTTTAGCCTTTCCTGACATCTTCAACCTACTGTTTATGTCAGTTAGGCCAAGTGGAGGGAGTGCTTAGGGGTCAGCCATCGAGCAATAAGGGTGCCATATCTATTTATAGGGTACCAACCTCCGTGGTTAGGTAGGGGACAGATTTATAATTAGGAAGCAATTAGCGATATTATAACTCCCCCCACCATTGTTCATTTCATTCCCTTATCTTCCTTATAGCACTATGCTCTTTTCATAGTCATTTTGATCTTTATTGATCCATTTACATATTTTTTGCACCTTTGTAGATACTTTGTTCAACTAGATGAAATATTTTTCACAAGCTTAGACTGAAAGTTATTGTTTTAAAGTTTTTCTTTTCGAATCTGTTTTTGATATTTCACTGATTACCCACTTTGATATTATAGTTTCTTTAAATCTATCACAATAAAAAACATTTAAATTTGTGGGTGTAACATGAAAAAATGTGGAAATGTTCAAGGACTAGGGGACACTATATGCAACTGGGTAAGGAATTGGTTAAAAGATAGGAAACAAAGAGTAGTCATAAATGGTACATTCTCTAAATGGGCTATAGTCAGCAGTGGGGTGCCGCAGGGATCTGTGCTAGGACCAATTCTTTTTAATCTCTTTATTAATGACCTTGTGGATGGGATAGATAGTAAAGTGTCAGTCTTTGCTGATGACACCAAACTATGAATATAAACAACATCTGAACACAACCATATGGGGGAGATTTTTGGTGGTCACAACTGATCACCATAACCCCTATAAAGGACATAAAGGATACATAATTCCTGGTAGAGACTCCAAGAGCATATTCAAAAAACCATAAGAGAAAGTCAGTAACACTACCTTGATGCAAAAACAGTATTTTATTAAACACTTATATAAACAAGCGCAATTAAAAGGTTCAAGACGTGCTGGTAAGGATACAAAAAATAGTGGAACAAGCACCACACTGCTGGCTATACATATAGTAGGCAAAAACAGCCTATGGCTGGGAAATCCGTGTCATGAATGATAACTTTAAAAGAAGCACTAAGTGGTTACCCTATAAAGTACATACAGTGCAACGTAATGCAGAGATGTAACTAATGCTAGGCAGAAAGTCAGTAAAAAATACCTATTATATAGAGCATAAGGCTCACAGAGTGTAGAAAAAGAAGGGGAAAACAGACAATTCCACTGCTGCCCGTCCCGGTAACCAACATAGGCATAAATTTACAAAGGGTTAAGAGGGACACATACCCATAGTGGCCAAGTCAGCAAGATAGAGGTGCGGCTCCACAGACCCCGACGCGTTTCGCGAGGGCTTCTTCACAAGGGGGGTCGCAAGAAATAGTGTCATTCCCAGGGTATAAATACCCACAAATCAGCTGTTTCAGATCACACCCTGTGGCGACGCATATGATGGCGCATGCGCAGTCAGCCTCCACGAGTCGCCCGGAAGCTGCGTCAGAACTCCGGTGTCTGGGTCCGGGAGGGAAAACCCCTTCAGACGTCACATCTGGCCCGTTACCAAGAGGAGGCGTCTGCAGCGACCGGGCGACGCTGGCCAAGCGCGCATGCGTACAGCGTCACCAGCGATTGGAGATGTAACCCACAGCGGCCATCATGGGAAGGTCGCACCCAACAGGAATGCAAACCGACGCCATGATGGGAAGGTCATTAGCTGGGGAGCATGAATAGTATCAGCCAGGACCCTAATGCTAGACACTAATTACAAGAATCAGTGCACATAGATGCAATGTGCAAAGTACAATACATCATCATACATAAAAGTGCATACATAGCAAAAACAAAAAAGCAAGAAAAATCTTTATACATAATATTGCACTAATGAGATATGCGTTCAGGCAAGCGGCTGATATTTATAGATGGTCCCACAGGAAAAAGTGTTGTTTTTCATCGTCCAAGAAGTCAAAGATCATAGACAGGGTAACATGCGGGGGAAAAATCCATAGATGAATAATCACAGCACTAAAATAGTTAAAAAACAGAAAAAGACACATAAATTAAAATGTGGAAACGAAAGACTCAGCATATCCCTAATAGAATAAGTACTGAAAAACACCCTAGGGTTGGGAATATGAGATCTTAAATGTTTACTTTAAGGAGAAACAGAGCTGGGGCACAAGAAAAAAACTAAACCATAAATCAAATTATAAAGTTATAAAAAAGGGGCAAAAGTAAGCTTTTCATTAAGGCCGTTTGGAGCGACAGATCCCACGAGCACAATCCAACGGCATTCCATTTGAGCTAACCGCCGTTGTAAATCACCTCCGCGGATACCTCCGTGTAGGCAATCAATGCCTCTGATTTTCAAAAACTTGGGATTGCAGTCGTGGAAACTGTAAAAATGCCGGGGCAGGGTTTTCAACGTTGTTACATCTTCAACATCACGTGCTGCGATAATGTCCCTCACGTGTTCGCGTGTACGGACCCGCAGCTCCCATGAGGTCAGACCAATATATACCAGGCCACAAGCACATGTGGCATAATATATTACATAAGTTGATTTACACGAAATAAATTTATTGATCTTGAACTCACGTTTACCATCTGATGACATAAAGGTAGTAGCCCGAATGATGTTCCTACACCCCATGCAATCACCACATGGGAAGCAGCCCCATTTTTTACTGACTTTCTGCCTAGCATTAGTTACATCTCTGCATTACGTTGCACTGTATGTACTTTATAGGGTAACCACTTAGTGCTTCTTTTAAAGTTATCATTCATGACACGGATTTCCCAGCCATAGGCTGTTTTTGCCTACTATATGTATAGCCAGCAGTGTGGTGCTTGTTCCACTATTTTTTGTATCCTTACCAGCACGTCTTGAACCTTTTAATTGCGCTTGTTTATATAAGTGTTTAATAAAATACTGTTTTTGCATCAAGGTAGTGTTACTGACTCTCTCTTATGGTTTTTTGACACCAAACTATGTAGGATATTAAAAACTGACCTTGATAGTACAATATTACTTAAAGATCTGGATAAGATGCCAGAATGGGCAGATACTTGTCAAATGAGATTTAATGTTGTTAAATGTAAAGTAATGCACCTAGGACAGAGTAATCCTATAACTGCCTATACATTAAATGGAAGTAAGCTCGGGACTACAGAACAGGAGAAGGACTTGGGTATTCTCATTACAAATAAGCTGAGCAGCAGCACTCAATGTCAGGCAGCAGCTGCAAAAGCAAACAAGATGCTAGGGTGTATAAAAAGAGAGATTAGATCCCGTGATCCCAACGTATTGTTACCCCTCTATAAATCACTTGTCAGGCCACATCTGGAATATGGGATTCAGTTTTGGGCTCCGCATTTTAAGACAGACATACAGAAGTTAGAATCAGTTCAAAGGCGGTTAACTAGACTACTACAAGGAATGGAGGCCTCACATATGATGAGAGGTTGAAAAAGTTGGATTTGTTTAGCTTAGAAAAAAGATGTCTCAGAGGAGATCTCATTTATATTTATAAATACATGTGTGGTCAATATAAAGGACTGGCACATGATTTATTTCTTCCAAAGACAGTACTAAGGACGATGGGACACTCACTGCGAGTGGAAGAAAAGCGATTCCGACAGCTAAATAGGAAAGGGTTCTTTATAGTTAGAGCAGTCAGACTGTAGAATGCCCTACCACAAGAGGTAGTAATGGCAGACACTATAACAGCTTTTAAAAAAGGGCTGGATGATTTCCTCAGTACACACAACATTGTTGATTATAAGTGACTTAGGGACAAAATGTAGAATTGGTGGAGGAAGGTTGAACTAGATGGACCTAGGTCTTTTTTCAACCTATGTAACTATGTAAATAATTTTTCAAGGCACTGTATTCTCTAACTTGGAGTTACTATGATTGACAAACTACATGTGAAGGACACGTACTGAGGGCTGTATCAGCAGAGCGCCATAAGACTGCAGTGATACTAATATACCACAGACCCTTCACAAGGACAACTCTATTGGTCTCGTGGGCAGTTGTTTTATAGTTCGTAGCCAACATTACAAGACTGAGGGAAATCAGCCACTGACCACTCAAGGTACAATGGTGTACCAGCGCTACCAGCCATGGTTTATCAACCCCCTTCACTCCTTGGATAGTGTTGTTGTGTTCAACAGTGTCTTAGCTACTGAAAAAACTCGTTCTATCAGTCAGCGTAGGGGTAAACAGCAATCAAATCACAATTTGCCAATGGCAACTAGAGACCCTAAACTAAAGACTGATCTATTAAAATTTAACTTTTAATTCATTATTTAAGATATAAAGGGACATACAACTTAAAATCACTAAACATTGTGGTCTAACTCTGATTGATGTATAATCGTTCCTAATATAGTGATTCCTAATCCAGACTGACGTCTGTGAGTGATCTCTATATTATTCTTGTCATGAATGACCACTAATGCTTGCTATTTAAAAGACATGAAGCAGTAGCCTCCCCAACATGTTTCACCACACTGGCGTCATCAGGGGGCTGAGGCTAATACTGACTTACTCTGTGTTTGAGGACCTTTTATAGTCTGAACCAAATACTGACAGCAGAAGTAACCAATAGTAATCAGTGTCATATAGTGTGAGGAGAAAAAGGAGCCTGTCATATTAAGAGGGGTGTGTTTCCCTTTAAATGCCACAAGATGTTTTGTTAGCTCAGCTGTCTGTTACAGCGCAGCTTGTGCATTGGCCAGATCTGTCTGACATTATATTCCCTCAAGATTGCCAAGTATTACAACCCGATCACCATATCAGGGCACTGAACAGATTCCTATCAAAGCGTAATAAAGTGTAAACGCATAAAAGCAATCACGATCTACCACTGTCAGTGTGATTACAGTTGGATAGCGTCCGCTCAAACCGCGCATGCGTCCGCACTTAGAGTCTAAAGAGTGAGGTATTACTAACAGCGCATGCGTCCCCTCTTAGACTCGGAGATGATTCTTACTTAATGCGCGTGCGCCCGCACTTAGAAGCAGGGAAGACAGTTTCTCTCAACTGCGCCTGCGTCTACACTTAGAAACAAGGAGAATAACTATACATAATGCGCGTGCGTCTACACTTAGATGCACGGAGCATGATTTCCTCAATCGTGCCTGCAGCTATGCTTAGACTATGGATCATATATGCTCACACTTAGACTCTAGAGGGATTATCTCATGCTATATATATGTCCCTCTTTAGAACAGTAGGAAAATATATTAAATACTATATGTACATCATATTCAAAGCTGCTTTGGCATATATATGTCCATGCTTAAAATAGGGTAGGATTATATATCAGAGAGACAAGCTTTTCAATGATATATTCCGATTTCAAACCTCAGAGACACTGATAATTGTAATAAGGTCTGCAATAAAAATTATTTTATATATCTTTAATATACATCTAATAAGGTCCCATATAATAGATGTCCACAGATTTTCTATATCTATATAGTACAGGATAATTAATTATTTTGTATGGGGGTAAGAACTGTCACACAAAAAAATCTTACAGATTATTAAATAAAGGCTGTATATGTAAAGCCTTCATTCAAGCCATTTGGGCTCATACAATTTAATCTAAAAATCCACCTCGCCTCCTCTTTTAGCAGTAGTCTATCCAAATTTCCTTTCCTTACTCCCAATTTGACTTGTCTAATGCCCCAAAATTTCAAATCTAGGGGATTTTCACTATGATAATATCTCATGTGTCTAGCGAGAGGTGTATCCACTTTGGTGTTAATTGTACTAATATGCTTCGAAATCCTCCTCCGAAACTCTTGGATCGTTTTCCCCACATATAGTTTTTTACAAGGGCATATTGCTCCATAAACCACTCCCTTCGATTTACAGTTGATTTTATCTTTTATGACATATATCCGGTTGTCTAACGGGTTGGTAAACTCTCTCTGTTTAGATAGATAGCTGCAAAAGGAGCAGCTTCCGCATGGATGAGAACCCTCTTGTAATCTTGTTAGCCAGTCTCTTTCCGGATTCACCTTAGACTGAGTGAAATGGCTATGAGTTAGAGATTCTCTCAGATTCTTCCCCCTGCGGTAAGTAATGTTGGGAGTAACACCAATTACCGAGTTTAGGTCTGGGTCGGCTCTAAGAATGGGCCAATATTTTTTTAGGATGTTGTAGACCTCTCTAGAACGTTCGTCATATGTGCCTATGACCCTAACCGGTGAGCTTTCATTTTTCTTCTTGTTCTTTGTCAGGAGTTCATCACGGTTCATTCCTTTTGCCCTATTGAAGGCTTTATGTAATACTTTTTTTGGATAACCTCTTGCAGTAAAGAATTTAAATAATCTGCTACACTCTAATCCAAAACTCTTGTCATCAGAGCAATTTCTACGGGCTCTCATGTATTGTCCCACTGGGATCCCTGCTTTTAGCGGGATAGGGTGCCAGCTATCCCAATGCAACAAATTGTTTGTCGCAGTCGGTTTTCTATAGGTATTTGTTTGTATGTTGCCATCCCCATCAATGGTGATTGTCAGATCCAGGAAATTGATGGTTTTATTACCAATTTCATGAGTGTAATACATACCGATCCTATTGTTATTCAGGATAGTAACAAAATCCTGGAAAATATCTATTTCACCCTCCCATAGGATAAGTACATCGTCGATGTACCTACCCCAAAACAAAATGTGGCTAGTGTAAAAACTCAAATCCTCAGAAAATACAAAAACATCCTCCCACCATCCCAAAAAAAGGTTTGCGAAAGTGGGCGCACAAGTCGTACCCATGGCGGTACCCCTAATCTGGTGATATAGGGCACCGCCAAAGGTAAAGAACTTGTGCGTCAGAACAAAACGCAAGAGTGATAACAAAAATTCGTTATGAGGTGTGAATTGTTTACCCTTTGCTGCTAGGAAGTGGGCAACTGCTCCTATTCCCAATTCATGATCGATGTTACTATATAGTCCTTCTACGTCCAAGCTAGTCAAAATGGTTGTCTTTGAAACATTAAGGCCATGCAACTTTAGGACAAGATCTTTTGTGTCCCTGATGAAGGATGGCAACACCTGTACAAACGGAGATAATAGTTCATCTATATACCTGCTAGCACCCTCTGTGAGGGAATCATTACCCGAGACTATCGGTCTGCCGGGTATTGGGACCACGTTCTTATGCACTTTGGGAAGTGCATAGAACGTGGCCAAAGTGGGATGAGGGTTATACATCTCTTTGTATTCATCCTCAGAAATCAGTGATGCCGATAGCGCAACTTTTAACAGGGACTGTAAATCTGCAAGATATTTATCAGTGGGATCCGCACTCAGAATCTTGTAGGTTTTCTTATCATCCAGTAGTTTTCTTGCCATTTTTTCATAGTCAGTCGTGTCCATCAGGACAATATTACCCCCTTTGTCTGAACCCTTTATAGTGATCTCCTCTAGATCTTCAAGGTCATTCAGGGCTCTTTGTTCAGGTATACTGAGATTTTTTAGGGGGTAATGTATTCTACGGTTGATTTTTTTAAAATCCTCTCCTACCATATTCACAAAGGTGTCAATATTGTGATATTGGGAGAAAGGAGGAGTATTCTTACTTTTTGGTTTTAATGATGAGAATGGGGGTACAGTCTCATTCACATATCCATCACTACCATCCTCTAGACTTTCCAAGACTCTGATTGCTTCATCCTCTTTCTCTTTCATAATCACAGGATCCCTGTTTTTTATAGTGTGATACTTATGTAGTGCCAACCTTCTTGCAAAGAGATTTAGATCCTTTGTCCAAAGAAAAGGATCATATTTAGGAACTGGTGTAAAAGATAATCCTTTTTTCAATAATCGCATATGTGTCTCTTCCAGTTCAATTGATGATAGATTGAATATTTGCAGGTCTCTTTCTGGTGGCATCACTGTATCTGTTGCACTATCAGCTATCTCCCCAAAAAAGACTGATTTGTCGACATCATCTCGCTCGTGCTCGTTTGTGGGGTTGCTATTGAAGTTATCATACTCTGTAGAGGTATATTTGAGGGGATATACTCTCCAAACAGGAGATGTAACACAATTAAATACGACCACGAGGGTGGGGAATCTACAACTATCTACGGGCCAGATGCAACAGACCATGCTCCCCTGTATATGTATGTATGTATATGTATGTATGATATATGTCATAAAAGATAAAATCAACTGTGAATCGAAGGGAGTGGTTTATGGAGCAATATGCCCTTGTAAAAAACTATATGTGGGGAAAACGATCCAAGAGTTTCGGAGGAGGATTTCGAAGCATATTAGTACAATTAACACCAAAGTGGATACACCTCTCTCTAGACACATGAGATATTATCATAGTGAAAATCCCCTAGATTTGAAATTTTGGGGCATTAGACAAGTCAAATTGGGAGTAAGGAAAGGAAATTTGGATAGACTACTGCTAAAAGAGGAGGCGAGGTGGATTTTTAGATTAAATTGTATGAGCCCAAATGGCTTGAATGAAGGCTTTACATATACAGCCTTTATTTAATAATCTGTAAGATTTTTTTGTGTGACAGTTCTTACCCCCATACAAAATAATTAATTATCCTGTACTATATAGATATAGAAAATCTGTGGACATCTATTATATGGGACCTTATTAGATGTATATTAAAGATATATAAAATAATTTTTATTGCAGACCTTATTACAATTATCAGTGTCTCTGAGGTTTGAAATCGGAATATATCATTGAAAAGCTTGTCTCTCTGATATATAATCCTACCCTATTTTAAGCATGGACATATATATGCCAAAGCAGCTTTGAATATGATGTACATATAGTATTTAATATATTTTCCTACTGTTCTAAAGAGGGACATATATATAGCATGAGATAATCCCTCTAGAGTCTAAGTGTGAGCATATATGATCCATAGTCTAAGCATAGCTGCAGGCACGATTGAGGAAATCATGCTCCGTGCATCTAAGTGTAGACGCACGCGCATTATGTATAGTTATTCTCCTTGTTTCTAAGTGTAGACGCAGGCGCAGTTGAGAGAAACTGTCTTCCCTGCTTCTAAGTGCGGGCGCACGCGCATTAAGTAAGAATCATCTCCTCCGAGTCTAAGAGGGGACGCATGCGCTGTTAGTAATACCTCACTCTTTAGACTCTAAGTGCGGACGCATGCGCGGTTTGAGCGGACGCTATCCAACTGTGATCACACTGACAGTGGTAGATCGTGATTGCTTTTATGCGTTTACACTTTATGACGCTTTGATAGGAATCTGTTCAGTGCCCTGATATGGTGATCGGGTTGTAATACTTGGCAATCTTGAGGGAATATAATGTCAGACAGATCTGGCCAATGCACAAGCTGCACTGTAACAGACAGCTGAGCTAACAAAACATCTTGTGGCATTTAAAGGGAAACACACCCCTCTTAATATGACAGGCTCCTTTTTCTCCTCACACTATATGACACTGATTACTATTGGTTACTTCTGCTGTCAGTATTTGGTTCAGACTATAAAAGGTCCTCAAACACAGAGTAAGTCAGTATTAGCCTCAGCCCCCTGATGACGCCAGTGTGGTGAAACATGTTGGGGAGGCTACTGCTTCATGTCTTTTAAATAGCAAGCATTAGTGGTCATTCATGACAAGAATAATATAGAGATCAGTCACAGACGTCAGTCTGGATTAGGAATCACTATATTAGGAACGATTATACATCAATCAGAGTTAGACCACAATGTTTAGTGATTTTAAGTTGTATGTCCCTTTATATCTTAAATAATGAATTAAAAGTTACATTTTAATAGATCAGTCTTTAGTTTAGGGTCTCTAGTTGCCATTGGCAAATTGTGATTTGACAACAGTGTCTTAGACTTTGCAACATCTTTTTTAGTGGGTTCCTAAATTGCTATAAAAATCTAGGTTTTCCTGCAAACATTTTGTTTGGTGACCATACATATACACTTATATGCTTAAGCGGTGTGAGTAGTCATCATGTGACAATTCGCATGCAATTTTCTTTCTTACAGTCCCATGTCAACCAGCTGCTCTTCCTAAGGCTTCTTTCACACTTTCGTTCAGCGCAATCCGCCGCTATGAAGAATAGCGCAGTCCGTTAACGCACTGCGCTATTCTCCATAGACTTGTATTGACGATGCACCATAACGCAAGTGTCTGCGTTGCATCCGCTGGACGACGTTGCGTTGTTATTTTAACACAGCGTCGGGCGGAGGGAACGCTGCATGTAGCGTTTTTTGGGTCGTTAAAATAACGCACTTTGACGGATTCCGTTAGAATCCGCCAAGGTGTCTAATGATTGTCTAAGGGGGCGGATTCCGCCGCAATGCACTAAGCGGCGGAAATCGCTGACGGATTCCATCACGTTCTACTGCGCATGCTCAGCACGTCCAGCAGAATAATCTAAATCTTTTAAAATCACTCCTGGTCTTTCTCCCCCTCTCACCCCCTCTCTCATACTCACCGATCACCGGCGTGGCGCTGCACAGCTGTCATACTCCTCTGGCGCCTTCTCCTACTTTTGAAAATGCCAACCGCTCATTATTCCATTTCGTATTCACTGCTTTCCCCACCCACCAGTGCCTATGATTGGTTGCAGTCAGACACGCCCCCACGCTGAGTGTCTCACTTCAACCAATCACAGCTGCCAGTGGGCGGGTCTATATCGTGCAGTACAATAAATAAATAAATAAATAATTAAAAAAACGACGTGCGGTCCTCCCCAATTTTGATACCAGCCAAGGTAAAGCACACGGCTGAAGGCTGGTATTCTCAGGATGGGGAGCCCCACATTATGGGCAGCCCCCCAGCCTAAAAATATCAGCCAGCAGCCGTCCGGAATTGCTGCATCCATTAGATGCGACAGTCCCGGGACTCTACCCAGCTCATCCCGAATTGCCCTGGTGCGGTGGCAATAAAGGTACTAAGGAGTTAATGGCAGCCCATAGCAGCCACTAAGTCTTAAAGGGGCTTTACACGCTGCGACATCGCTAATGCGGAGTCGTTGGGGTCACGGAATTTGTGACGCACATCCGGCCGCATTAGCGATGTTGCTGCGTGTGACACCGATGAGCGATTTTGCATCGTTGCAAAAACGTGCAAAATCGCTCATCGGTGACATGGGGGTCCATTCTTGATTATCGTTACTGCAGCAGTAACGATGTAGTTCGTCACTCCTGCGGCAGCACACATCGCTATGTGTGACGCCGCAGGAACGAGGAACCTCTCCTTACCTGCCTCCCGGCTGCTATGTCGAAGGAAGGAGGTGGGCGGGATGTTACGTCCCGCTCAGCTCCGCCCCTCCGCTGCTATTAGGCGGCCGCTCAGTGACGTCGCTGTGACGCCACACGGACCGCCCCCTTAGAAAGGAGGCGGTTCGCCGGTCACAGCGACGTCGCCGGGCAGGTAAGTATGTGTGACGGGTCTGGGCGATGTTGTGCGGCACGGGCAGCGATTTGCCCGTGTCGCGCAACAGATGGGGGCGGGTACCCACGCTAGCGATATCGGGACCGATATTGCAGCGTGTAAAGTAGCCTTTAGGTTAATCATGGCAGGCGTCTATGAGACACATTCCATGATTAACCTGTAAGTGAAAGTAAATAAACACATACACCCGAAAAAATACTTTATTTGGAATAAAAGACAAAAAAACACCCTCTTTCACCACTTTATTAAAATCCCCAAATACCCCTCCAGGTTCGGCGTAATCCACACGAGGTCCCGCGATGCATCCAGCTCTGCTACATGAAGCTCACAGGAGCTGCAGTAGAACACCGCCACTCCTGTGAGCTCCACGCAGAAACTGAAGGGAGTCACGCTGTCAGCGGGAACATCACTGAGGTAATGCCTGTGTGTGTGCGGTTATGATGGGTGCGGTAGTGGCTGTGTGAGGTGATGATGGGTGCAGTAGTGCCGGAGTGTGTGCGGTGATGATGGGGGTGGTAGTGCCTGCGTGTGCGGGGATGATGGGGTCTCTCTCGTGACTAGAAAACTTAATGGAACGTGGTATTTCAGAGGAATCTGTTGCCTTTATTATCACACTATTTGCAAGGCATCCGTCACATGCGTCACACAACGCATTGTAACGGATGCCGCACAACGCAAGTGTGAAAGCGCCCTAATGCTCTCAATGTTCTATAAAAAACAACAGCCCCCGCATCACTGAAAGAAGAGCAGGTTGGCACGTGTCTGTAAGTTTGAAAACCTATATGAGTGGTCATCTGATAATGGTTGGTTCAGGCAAGCAAAGCTGAATTCTGACAGTAAGCATATTACACACTGTTAGGATTTGGCATGCGAAAATGCTTATACTGTATATTTATTATTATATTTATATAGTAGACGGCTGCGCTGACTTTGGTCTTGATAAAACACAGTGGACCTACACCAGCAGATGACATGGCTCCCCAAACCATCACTGATTGTGGAAACTTCACACTAGACCTCAGCAGCTTGGATTGTGGCCTCTCCACTCTTCCTCCAGACTCTGGGACCTTGATTTCCAAATGAAATGCAAAATTTACTTTTATCTGAAAACAACACCTTGGAACTCTGAGCAACAGTCCAGCTCTTTTTCTCCTTGGCTCAGGTAAGATGCTTCTAGCGTTGTCTATTAGTCATGAGTGGCTTGACACAAGGAAAGCGTCAGTTGTAGCCCATGACTTGGATACATATGTATGTGGTGGCTCTTGAAGCACTGACTCCAGCAGCAGTTCACTCCTTGTGAATCTCCCCCACATTTTTGAATGGCCTTTTCTTAACAATCCTATCAAGGCTGTGATTATCGCGGTTGCTTGTGCACCATTTTCTACCACACTTTTTCCTTTCACTTAACTTTCCATTAATATGTTTGGATACAGCACTCTGTGAACAGTCAGCTTCTTTAGCAATGACGTTTTGTGGCTTACCATTAGGGCTACTTTGCACGCTGTGACATCGCAAGCCGATGCTGCGATGTAGAGCGCGATAGTCCCTGCCCCTGTCGCAGCAGCGATATCTTGTGATTGCCGAGCAAACATTATCACTACGCCAGCTTCACATGCACTCACCTGCCCTGTGATGTCGCTCTGGCCGGCGATCCGCCTCCTTCCTAAGGGGGCGGGTCGTGCGGCGTCACAGCGACGTCACACGGCAGGCGGCCAATAGCAGCGGAGGGGCGGAGATGAGCAGGATGTAAACATCCCGCCCACCTCCTTCCATTGCAGCCGGGACGCAGGTACTAGATGTTCCTCGCTCCTGCGGCTTCACACAGCGATGTGTGCTGCTGCAGGAACGAGGAACAACATCGTACCTGTCGCTGCACCGGCATTATGGAAATGTGGGACTCTACACGATGATACGATAACGACGCTTTTGCGCTCGTTAATCGTATCAAAAAGGATTTGCACACTATGATATCGACTGCGACGCCGGATGTGCGTCACTTTCGATTTGACCCCACCGACATCGCACCTACGATGTCGTAGTGTGCAAAGCCCGCCTTAGTGTGTCAATAACTGCCTTCTGGACATCTGTGAAGTCACCAGTCTTCCCTATGATTGTGTAGCCTACTAAGCCAGACTAAGGGACCTTTTTAAATGCTTAGGAAGCCTTTGCAGATGTTTTGTGGTAACTATTCTAATTTTCTGAGATAATGACTTTTGAGTTTTCATTGGCTGTAAGCCATAATTATCAACATTAACAGAAATAAACACTTGAAATAGATCACTCTGTGTGTAATGACTCCATATAATATATGTATTTCAATTTTTGTATTGAATTATTAAAATAAATTAATTTTTTGATGATATTCTAATTTATTGAGATGCACCTGTATAATGCTACTCCAAAGTTACAAAGAATGCAACAGGAAAGCATGCAAAAACCTTGTTTTTTTCAGTAGACAGACAGAAATGTCAAATAATGTATGTTATGTTAAAAGAATAACTTGAAGGGATATTTTAATCTCAGATATTTATGGCATATACATAGGAAAGGCATATAGAAGAGGAAAGGCAGTCAAAGCAATATTTGCTTAACACATTTACCGCCATGCTATATTTAAAGGTGGGCTTATTTTCTGTTGGTCTCTCCTTTAAAG
The DNA here is from genome assembly GCF_048569485.1 of Anomaloglossus baeobatrachus. Taxonomy (NCBI): domain Eukaryota; kingdom Metazoa; phylum Chordata; class Amphibia; order Anura; family Aromobatidae; genus Anomaloglossus; species Anomaloglossus baeobatrachus. The sequence goes on along the minus strand of NC_134355.1, from coordinate 593,440,430 downwards.
TTGCACCAATCAGCAGGATTATCCTATACAACCTATAGCCAGTGCTATACTGGCACTATCATGCTGATTCTATACATGCCTTTAGTTGTTAGCTAGGATATTTAGGTTTTGAAACACAAAAAGTTAAGCTTGTAAAATGTGCAGCTTTTTGATTGGCTGTAGGTTCTGAGCAGCTAATAGCTGGGGTGGGTATTCATAGTGATTCCCTCCCACCTGTCTGTCCATCCTCCCACTATTTATTATTTATGCTAATTCCATTATAGACGGTTGTGGCTATAAATCATGGTGGCTAAAAGGACCTGTGCTGATGTCATATCTAGGGCTGAGCGGGCCCGGGCTGTAAATGTCCGGATCCGCGCGGTTTCAGCACTATTCCCGGGCCCGATCCGGGCCCGGGATTCCAGCTGCACGATCCGGAACCGGCATTTAATAAAAAATGAAAAAAAAAAACAATAAATAAATAGCGTTTCATACTTACCAGACTCTGTCATGGCGGCACACTTGCATCCGGGTCGAGCTTTCACTTCCTGTGCTGTCACACAGCTTTCCGTGTTTTCCCCGCCCACCGGCCTTCCTCTCAGCTGTGATTAGTTCCTGGCTGACCCGCCCCCTAGCCTGTGACAGTGTCTGCCGTGCAGTCATCGCTTATCGCAGTCAGTACTACGCTGCACTCAGAGCGGGCGGTCGTGCTCTATGGCTGCTCGCTCTAACATGTAGCAGAGCTGAAGCGGCGTGGGACTTCTCCTGTAGATTACGTCAGAACTGCAGGGTGTTTGGGGGTTAATAAAGTGGTGAAGGAGGAGTGTTTTGTATTTTATTTCAAATAAAGGATTTTTCTGTGTGTCTGTGTTTATTTACTGTCACTTACAGGTTTGTGTGATGCAGGTATCTGATAGACGCCTGTGCCATCACACAAACCTAGGGTTTAGCAGCAGCTATGTGCCCCTGCTAACCCCTGCTATTACCCTGACTGGCACCGCATCACGCCAGCGGGAAGAGCCGGTATCGCACACCGGTATGTCGCATCTAACAGATGCGACATACCAGACGGCTGCGGGCTGAGGATATACCAGCCCCCGGCCAGCGTTATCTTGGCTGGATGTGAAGATTAAGGGGACCGCACGTGATTTTTTTTTTGGTTTTTTTTTACTTTCACCGGAATCACAGGTGCGAGGGGCTCTGGCAGCACCCGGTAGCCTTGCACGTGTGACTTCGGGCACTGGATAAACAGCACAGATACTGCACGACGGCTGGGGCTGCAGCCGAGCGCTATAACTGTGCTGCCGAGTGTGTTTACCACCGTGACCGACAGTGCACTGCTTTCCCCACCCACCGGCCGTCCTGGCGCCTGTGATTGGTTGCAGTTAGCTGACACACTGCCACTCAGGATGGGGGCGTGTCTATCTGCAACCAACACACGCCGGTGGGCGGGGAAAACCATGAATATTGAATTGTCGGCTCCGGAAGGTAACAGCGTGACCCGGAAGGAGTGTGTCGCCATGACAGCGCCTTGGTGAGTATGCCGCGCTCGTTCCCAGCCCCCTAGCCCCTCCACAAACGTTTTAACCCACCGGATTCCGGTTCCCATTGACTTATATGGGCACCGGATTCCGGAGCGGATCAGACTTATTTTTAAGTCTGTTAACGACCCGCCGGCCCTGGATTATTGCCTTCCCGCTCAACTCTAGTCATATCCATGTGACAGAAGGGGCGAACCTCAGCCAACAGAAAAATAATGTTGCTTCCTAGTATCGGCTATGTTGGCTGAGGCCCGGTCCCTTCTGGTCACATGGGTATGACACCAGCACAGGTTCTTTTTAGCCACCATGATTTATAACCCCAACCATTAGCCTCTATAATTGAATTAACATTTATAATAGTGGGAGGACGCACAGGCAGGGCAGTGGGAATCACTATCACAACCCGCCCCAGCTATTAGCTGCTGCAGCTGCTGTCACTCAAAATTGTTTTACAAACTTTACTTGCTTGTGTTTCAAAACCTATACATCCTAGCTAACAACAACTAAAGGTATGTATAGAATCAGCATGATAGTGATGGTATAGCACTGGCTTTAGGTTATATAGGAAAATCCTGGTGATTGGTGCACTTTAAAGTTTATAAGAGGCATGTTAAAAGTGGAGCAAGCAGTATCTCCTGTGGATATTCTATGAGTCTGAAAGATGATAATGCCTTTTTCAGCAGTTTAAACCTCATCTGCATTGTGCAGGGAATACTGTATTCCATGACACTCAGCATCTTCCTTACAATGCAAGTTCTACAAGAAGTCTTGTCCAGCATTCAAAGTAGCTTAATTTTTTCCACGAGCTGGATGAAGAGACCTTTTATTCAGCAGATTAGAGTTTTGGAAGTGTTTATTTTCTTCCTGCTGTTAATATTCAAAGAAGCATTGAGCAATATAGTAAATACATTGCTAGGAGAGAAGTTGCCTACAGTTTGTGGTTGTCTTGGCCCTTACAATGTTTTGCCTTTAATACTTTGTGTCTTTATTGTAAACCTATTGAAATCTGTAAAGATACATTGTGGAAATATTAATAGTTCAATGACATCTTAAGTTATGAATATATCCTCAAAGATTCCTTATACTGTATATACATTTGCCCAGGAAATGTCTCACAGTATGAATGCATTTGGTTCACTTACAAGTAGTATTCAGGGTGTTATTAAATAGTCACTATCATTTTAACAAACTTTGTATAAATCAACAGTAAATGTGAATATAAGAAACTTTGTAATATATGTTAACAGAGAAATCTTCATTAATGTGTCACTTCTTATTCCTTTGCCTCGAGAACGCATTAATACCGCTAAAGAAACTGCTAAAAATCTGTCTTCCTCAAGACAAGACAGACTACTAATTCACTGAGGGATCAGATTATTGCTTCCGGTTAAAGCTATGGAGAAGGGGATCAGAAGAAGGGAATAGCAGTGTGATATAGGATGGTAGTCCTAGGAGGACTGAAAAAATAAATGAAAGGTATTTAAAGGGGTTATCCGGCTTATTTTGCTTTTTTTATTATTATACTATTGAGCTACATTGGGGCAGGTAAGTAGATAGTAACTACCTACCTGCCCTGCTGTCCGCCCCTCTCCCCAGGCTCAGAATGGTCATGTGACTGCTCCTACCCTGATTTTGCTGCTTCAGGTGATGTCATGTCAACAGGGGCAGGACATTGTTGACATATTTCACAGTGAACAGCATGTTGCCGCCCTGCTACTTAGTTAATGGGCAGGTATAGTGCATTGAGTACCTGCCCCCCACTTCCCCCGTCCCCTCCCACTTGTTCCGTAGTCTCCCTCCCCCACCTTCTGTGCCCAGCTACGGGATATGCCAGCTGAATCACAGTGACCACCCTCGTGCTAGACGCCCGGGCCTGCCGTTCAATAAGAGGCAAGGAACAGGGGTTGCCCACACGCTATCCGGGACACTGTCAGCGCTGTTTGGGGGTGGGGGAACACAGGGAGGGGGGAATTCTAAAGCACTTGGCACTTTTACATTGAATTGGTTTTGATTTGCTCGAGTAAAATGGGTGTTGGATAAGGGGAAGAATTCTGAGCACTTGGCACGTTTTATTGAATTGGCTTTATTAGCTATTTGAACAGTTTGGTGTTGGATTCGGTGAACAATTCCAAAGCACTTGACACTTTTCATAAATTTTAGTTTACTATTTGATATTTTTTTTTATTGAAAACACTTTTGAATTAATGATATCTAGCATATTATATTTATTTAATTATTTGAAACTATTAATTATTGTAATAAAAATTTGTATATATATATATATATATATATATATATATATATATATATATATTTATATATATATATATATATATATATATATATATATATATATACATATATACATATATACACACAGTGGTATTCAACCCCCTGCAGATTTAGCAGGTTTACACATTCGGAATTAACTTGGCATTGTGACATTTGGACTGTAGATCAGCCTGGAAGTGTGAAATGCACTGCAGCAAAAAAGAATGTTATTCCTTTTTTTTTTTTTTTTTAAATTGTGATAAGTTTATTCAGAGGGTCATTTATTATTCAACCCCTCAAACCACCAAAATACTGTTTGGTTCCCCTAAAATATTAAGAAGTATTTCAGGCACAAAGAACAATGAGCTTCACATGTTTGGATTAATTATTTCTTTTTCCAGCCTTTTCTGACTAATTAAGACCCTCCCCAAACTTGTGAACAGCACTCATACATGGTCAACATGGGAAAGACAAAGGAGCATTCCAAGGCCATCAGAGACAAGATCGTGGAGGGTCACAAGGCTGGCAAGGGGTACAAAACCCTTTCCAAGGAGATGGGCCTACCTGTCTCCACTGTTGGGAGCATCATCCGGAAGTGGAAGGCTTATGGAACTACTGTTAGCCTTCCACGGCCTGGACAGCCTTTGAAAGTTTCCTCCCGTGCTGAGGCCAGGCTTGTCCGAAGAGTCAAGGCTAACCCAAGGACAAAAGGAAGGAGCTCCGGGAAGATCTCATGGCAGTGGGGACATTGGTTTCAGTCAATACCATAAGTAACGTACTCCACCGCAACGGTCTCCGTTCCAGACAAGCCCAAAAGGTACCTTTACTTTCAAAGCGTCATGTCAAGGCTCGTCTACAGTTTGCTCATGATCACTTGGAGGACTCTGAGATAGACTGGTTCAAGGTTCTCTGGTCTGATGAGACCAAGATCAAGATCTTTGGTGCCAACCACACACGTGACGTTTGGAGACTGGATGGCACTGCCTACGACCCCAAGAATACCATCCCTACAGTCAAGCATGGTGGTGGCAGCATCATGCTGTGGGGCTGTTTCTCAGCCAAGGGGCCTGGCCATCTGGTCCGCATCCATGGGAAGATGGATAGCATGGCCTACCTGGAGATTTTGGCCAAGAACCTCCGCTCCTCCATCAAGGATCTTAAGATGGGTCGTCATTTCATCTTCCAACAAGACAACGACCCAAAGCACACAGCCAAGAAAACCAAGGCCTGGTTCAAGAGGGAAAAAATCAAGGTGTTGCAGTGGCCTAGTCAGTCTCCTGACCTTAACCCAATTGAAAACTTGTGGAAGGAGCTCAAGATTAAAGTCCACATGAGACACCCAAAGAACCTAGATAACTTGGAGAAGATCTGCATGGAGGAGTGGGCCAAGATAACTCCAGAGACCTGTGCTGGCCTGATCAGGTCTTATAAAAGACGATTATTAGCTGTAATTGCAAACAAGGGTTATTCCACAAAATATTAAACCTAGGGGTTGAATAATAATTGACCCACACTTTTATGTTGAAAATGTATTAAAATTTAACTGAGCAACATAACTTGTTGGTTTGTAAGATTTATGCATCTGTTAATAAATCCTGCTCTTGTTTGAAGTTTGCAGGCTCTAACTTATTTGCATCTTATCAAACCTGCTAAATCGGCAGGGGGTTGAATACTACTTGTAGGCACTGTATATATACCAAAATAGAGAGACAGACAGACAGCAACACACAGACAGAGACTGGGAGAGAGACAGAGAGACAGTTACTATCCCGGGTACTACAGCTAGTATATTTATATTTTGGTATATATACAGTGCCTACAAGTAGTATTCAACCCCCTGCTGTCTGTCTCCTTCCTTGTCTGTCTGTGTCTATGTTTCTGTCTGACAATTTCTATCTCTGTCTGTATTTGTATCAGTCTATCTGTCTCCATCTCTGTGTTTGTCTGTCTCTCTCTCTATCTCTGTGTCTATCTCTATGTGTGTGTCTGTCTGTCTGTCTGTCTCTTTCCCCGTCTGTCTCTTTCCAGGTCTGTCTCTTTCCCCGTCTGTTTCTTTCCCCGTCTGTCTCTTTCCAGGTCTGTCTCTTTCCCCATCTCTCTTTCCAGGGCTGTCCCTTTCCAGGGATGTCTCTTTCCAGGGCTGTCTCTTTGCCCATCTGTCTCTTTCCCCGTTTGTCTCTTTCCCCGTCTGTCTCTTTGCCCGTCTGTCTCTTTGCCCGTCTGTCTCTTTGCCTGCCTGTCTCTTTGCCTGTCTGTCTCTTTCCAGGGATGTCTCTTTCCAGGTCTGTCTCTTTGCCCATCTGTCTCTTTGCCCATCTGTCTCTTTGCCCGTCTGTCTCTTTGCCTGTCTCTTTGCCTGTCTGTCTCTTTGCCTGTCTGTCTCTTTCCAGGGCTGTCTCTTCCCAGGGCTGTCTCTTTCCAGGTCTGTCTCTTTCCAGGTCTGTCTCTTTCCAGGTCTGTCTCTTTCCAGGTCTGTCTCTTTCCAGGTCTGTCTCTTTGCCCATCTGTCTCTTTCCAGGGCTGTCTCTTTCCCTGTCTGTCTGTCTCATTCCCCGTCTGTCTCTGTCTGTGTCTCTGTCTGTCTGTCTTTTTCTGTCTCTCTATCCATCTCTCCACCGACATCATATAACCTCACGCATAAGCTTCAACTATTAGTTTATATTGTTCCTATAGCAACCACTGACAGTTGCTATTAATAACCTATAGCTCCAACCTCCATTCAGTTTAATGGTGGCAGGATTTTAGAGACTAAAGCCCGCTTTACACGCTACAATATATCTTACGATGTGTCGGCGGGGTCACGTCGTAAGTGACGCACATCCGGCATCGTAAGGTACATTGTAGTGTGTGACAGGTACGTGCGATTGCGATTGAACGAAAATCCATTCATCGCATGCACGTCGTTCATTTCTCATAAATTGAACGTGCGGTTGTGCAATGTTCCCGGGGCAGCACACATCGCAGTGTGTGACACCCCGGGAACATTGAACGACAGCTTACCTCCGTCCGCGGCTCCCGCCAACAATGCGGAAGGAAGGAGGTGGGCGGGATGTTTACGTCCCGCTCACCTCCGCTTCTATTGGCCGGCTGCCGCGTGACGTCGATGTGACGCCGAATGTCCCTCCCACTCCAGGAAGTGGACGTTTGCCGCCCACATCGAGGTCGTATGGACGGGTAAGTACGTGTGACAGGGGTTAATCGTTTGTGCGGCACATTCAACAAATTGAACGTGCCGCACATACGATGGGGGCGTTGCAAATCGCATACGATATCGTATGCGAAATTGCAACGTGTAAAGCAGGCTTAACTGTAAAGCACGGGGTTCAATTTTTCTGTCAAAACATAGTCTACGACGCTCCCTGGGTCACATGAGGCATCTGTGCAAAATTTCGTGATTGTAAATGCGACGGTGCGGATTCCTTTAGCGGACATACACACATACACATACACACACACACACACACACACATACATACACACATACATACACACATACAATCAGCTTTATATATTATATATATATATCTTTATATACCTTTTAATGTAGATCACATGCACATGTTCCCATGTGGCAATGTTTTGTTTCCATTCTAAAACGTTTTGGTGCCTCTCCAGTGTTTATTTCAGATATACAGTATGTGTGTGTATGTATATATATCTATACACACGCACACACACACACACACACATAGCATACAGTCAGGGCCAGAAATATTTGGACAGTGACACAAGTTTTGTTATTTTAGCTGTTTACAAAAACATGTTCAGAAATTTTTATTATATATATAATATGGGCTGAAAGTGCACACTCCCAGCTGCAATATGAGAGTTTTCACATCCAAATCGGAGAAAGGGTTTAGGAATCATAGCTCTGTAATGCATAGCCTCCTCTTTTTCAAGGGACCAAAAGTAATTGGACAAGGGACTCTAAGGGCTGCAATTAACTCTGAAGGCGTCTCACTCGTTAACCTGTAATCAATGAAGTAGTTAAAAGGTCTGGGGTTGATTACAGGTGTGTGGTTTTGAATTTGGAAGCTGTTGCTGTGACCAGACAACATGCGGTCTAAGGAACTCTCAATTGAGGTGAAGCAGAACATCCTGAGGCTGAAAAAAAAGAAAAAATCCATCAGAGAGATAGCAGACATGCTTGGAGTAGGAAAATCAACAGTCGGGTACATTCTGAGAAAAAAGGAATTGACTGGTGAGCTTGGGAACTCAAAAAGGCCTGGGCGTCCACGGATGACAACAGTGGTGGATGATCGCCGCATACTTTCTTTGGTGAAGAAGAACCCGTTCACAACATCAACTGAAGTCCAGAACACTCTCAGTGAAGTAGGTGTATCTGTCTCTAAGTCAACAGTAAAGGGAAGACTCCATGAAAGTAAATACAAAGGGTTCACATCTAGATGCAAACCATTCATCAATTCCAAAAATAGACAGGCCAGAGTTAAATTTGCTGAAAAACACCTCATGAAGCCAGCTCAGTTCTGGAAAAGTATTCTATGGACAGATGAGACAAAGATCAACCTGTACCAGAATGATGGGAAGAAAAAAGTTTGGAGAAGAAAGGGAACGGCACATGATCCAAGGCACACCACATCCTCTGTAAAACATGGTGGAGGCAACGTGATGGCATGGGCATGCATGGCTTTCAATGGCACTGGGTCACTTGTGTTTATTGATGACATAACAGCAGACAAGAGTAGCCGGATGAATTCTGAAGTGTACAGGGATATACTTTCAGCCCAGATTCAGCCAAATGCCGCAAAGTTGATCGGACGGCGCTTCATAGTACAGATGGACAATGACCACAAGCATACAGCCAAAGCTACCCAGGAGTTCATGAGTGCAAAAAAGTGGAACATTCTGCAATGGCCAAGTCAATCACCAGATCTTAACCCAATTGAGCATGCATTTCACTTGCTCAAATCCAGACTTAAGACGGAAAGACCCACAAACAAGCAAGACCTGAAGGCTGTGGCTGTAAAGGCCTGGCAAAGCATTAAGAAGGAGGAAACCCAGCGTTTGGTGATGTCCATGGGTTCCAGACTTAAGGCAGTGATTGCCTCCAAAGGATTCGCAACAAAATATTGAAAATAAAAATATTTTGTTTGGGTTTGATTTATTTGTCCAATTACTTTTGACCTCCTAAAATGTGCAGTGTTTGTAAAGAAATGTGTACAATTCCTACAATTTCTATCAGATATTTTTGTTCAAACCTTCAAATTAAACGTTACAATCTGCACTTGAATTCTGTTGTAGAGGTTTCATTTCAAATCCAATGTGGTGGCATGCAGAGCCCAACTCGCGAAAATTGTGTCACTGTCCAAATATTTCTGGACCTACTGTATTTACATGGCGTATATATATCTACTATAGACTCACATTAGATGCTACTTACAGTATGTACCGCCCCGTGCTCGGCAGCCGAGACGCTCGGATCCGCACCTTCAGTGGGTGGCTCGAGAGTCTCCGGACCCGGGGGTCTCGCGGTCACTTCAACTGAAAGGGGGGTTGTGGTTTGGGGACGTAGATGTACGGCCGGAGCTGTGTTTAGTTCGTGACACCACCCACGGGATGTGGTGAAGGTGGACACCACCGCTGCAGTTACGGTGCACCCAGGGGAGATGTTTGGCAGCAAGTTGTTAACCCCTCCGTGGCCAGGGATGGTGGCCCTGAGACCCGTTTGGGGGAGATGTTTGGCGGTGCAGGGAGATGGGAGACCGGAGGGTGCTGGTGTACTCACTATTAGTAAACACATGAGTCTCTGGTAAACCAAGGTGATGGTGGTCGGTGCCCGCAGCCGGCTGCAGTCTGGTCCCCCACCCAGCTGGTGGTCTCTGTCTTTCTCCCACACCTTTGCAAAGGCATTTGATACTGTACCACATAATAGCCTTATACTAAAGCCCCAGAAGCAAGGACTAGGGGACACAATATGCAACTGGGTAAGGAATTGGCTAAAAGATAGGAAACAAAGAGTAGTCATAAATGGTACATTCTCTAAATGGGCTATAGTCAGCAGTGGGGTGCTGCAGGGATCTGTGCTTGGACCGATTCTTTTTAATCTCTTTATTAATGACCTTGTGGATGGGATTGATAGTACAGTGTCAGTCTTTGCCGATGACACCAAACTATGTAGGATATTAAAAACTGACCTGGATAGTACAATATTACAAAAAGATCTGGATAAGATGTCAGAATGGGCAGATACTTGGCAAATGAGATTTAATGTTGATAAATGTAAAGTAATGCACCTAGGACGGAGTAATCCTATAGCTGCGTATACATTAAATGGAAGTAAACTCGGGACTACAGAACAGGAGAAGGACTTGGGTATTCTCATTACAAATAAGCTGAGCAGCAGCACTCAATGTCAAGCAGCAGCTGCTAAAGCAAACAAGATTTTAGGGTGTATAAAAAGAGAGATTAGATCCCGTGATCCCAACGTATTGTTACCCCTCTATAAATCACTTGTAAGGCCACATCTGGAATATGGGATCCAGTTTTGGGCTCCACATTTTAAAAAGGACATTCAGAAGTTAGAGTCAGTTCAAAGGCGGGCAACTAGACTATTACAAGGAATGGAAGGCCTCACATATGATGACAGGTTGAAAAAGTTAGATATGTTTAGCTTAGAAAAAAGACGTCTCAGAGGAGATCTCATTTATATGTATAAATACATGTGTGGTCAATATAAAGGACTGGCACATGACTTATTCCTTCCAAAGACAGTACTAAGGACCAGGGGGCACTCACTGCGAGTGGAAGAAAAGCGATTCCAACAGCTAAATAGGAAATGGTTCTTTACAGTTAGAGCAGTCAGACTGTGGAATGCCCTACCACAAGAGGTAGTAATGGCAGATACTATAACAGCTTTTAAAAAAAGGGCTGGATGATTTCCTCAGTGCACAAAACATTGTTTGTTATAAATGACTTAGTGACTAAATGTAGAACTGTTGGAGGAAGGTTGAACTAGATGGACCTAGGTCTTTTTTCAACCTAAGTAACTATGTAACTATATAACTATGTAACCTGTGTTGGATGATGGACTGCCTGTGCTTGCAACTTCAGGAGTCCGCTCCCAGCTTCTGGTTGCCTAAGGAGCCCTTTGCCCACAGACGCTGCCCCGTGGGATCTCTGAGCCGTGGCGGTGGCCGCTTATCTCCCTCGTTGGGCTGTTGCCTTCAGTCGGGACTTTGGGTGGGACAGGACTTCTGGTCCTGGCCGCAATCAGTTAATTAGCTTGCCCCCAGTAGCTTCTGGACCTAGCTTCAGGGTCTGAGTACCCCCATTTGTGCTCCAGTTTGAGTCGGTTCCCCGGGTCGGTACCGGCGGGCCACTACCCTGTCCTGGTCCACCTCAGTTCCACCAAGCCATCTTCCCGGTTCCTGCAGACGGAGACCGCCGTCTGCCTCCTAGCCGAAGGTACCAGGGCTCCTACCCCGGCACCTGCTCATATTGGTTTCTCTCCTCTGCTGGAGCTGCACACAGCTCCAGCCCACACACCTCTCCAACTTAAACTCTGAAACTGTACTGAACTTTCCCGCCTCAGGCTGTCTGAGACTCCTAGGTGGGCATCTTCCAACCGCCTGGTTCTGCCCCCTGGTGTGTCCACCAAGCCCTGAGGGGGGTGACTAGGGTTTAAGTATTTGACTGTATGTTACCTATGAGGGACAAGTGTAATGCGGGGCCCTATCTGTGACTACCTGGCCCAGCCAGGGTGTCACACTCCCCCTTTGTTAACCACAGACCGTCCGCGGGCTGTCCAACCACCACCGGTTTATTTTGCTTTTTGAACTGAAAAAGATAAAACATGTTTACAAGTATAATAACTTTTGTACAATTAAGCATATTTTTGTTTTCTTCCCTTACGGGAGACAGTTAACTTAAACGTTGCATTAAAACATTTTTATTAACCGGGAATGGGACGGGACCGGCCCCTTTTTCATTTTTACCCACCCAAGAAAACCTAGCTCTGATGCTGCCTCTAAAAACTAGGTCAGCACCCTTTTTCCGCGGTCCAGGAAATGGGTTCGGGTCCGTATGTTGCCCACAAGAGCCGGGTAATAAGTTCCTTACTCGGCAGTCTCTCTCAGAGGCCCCACGTCCAGGGGACCCCTGACCCAGTGGGTCGTCACCGGTCTCAGTAGTGACAGGACCTCGGCCAACAATTTCCCGCAGGCCCTTCCTCCAACCGGCCTCTCCGGAGACTGCAGGACTATGAAAAAGGGTGGTCAGGGACTATTTACAAGGCCCAATAGTTTTTGGGTTGGCCTGCAAGTTCTCATCCATGTCACTATTTAACTTAGAGAATGGGAACTTCAACTTGGTCCCAACGGGGACGGGCAGAAATGTAGCCGGGAACCGCTACCTCATCAGTATTCTTCTTCCTCAGGGCTGGAGAGTGGCGGAGAGGGGCGGACGTGCAGCTGAGCGCCCATGGTTACCCTTCTTCTCACATCCAGGGCAAACCACCCCCTACAGTGCCGGGTGTATGTTACCAACTCCCCGGGTTCAAGGTACCGGTCAGGATGACCCATAGGGAGGTGAGGGTAGACATCCCTCCGGGACACGAAGATCTCTACATCCAGGCCCGGCTCGAAGATAAAACCCCATCCTCGTTGGGGGTTGAAGTGCCGGACCTGCCCTTCGTGTGTCGGGCCCCTTACCCGAAAGGTGGCATTGCGGAGGTTGTCCTTCTCCTGGATGGTCCGGGACAGCACCTCCGCCTTCCTCTTTTCATGGGCAGCGATCTCCCGGCCCAGCTAGCGCTGCTGCCGCTCCCAATATGGAGAGTCTGCCTGCTCCGTTTCGCTCTGCGCGGGGATTGGGCCCAGCCGGAGGAACGCCGTGTCGGCTACGACCGTCACTCTCTGCACTGGGGAACATCGCTGTGTCGCGGCCTGCTAAGCTGCCTGACAGTGGCAATCCCGCGGTGCCTCAGCTGAGGTCTGGGTTTTGGGAGCAGCCAGCATTAACTTCGGTGCTTGCTTCTGGTCGGGGACCGCCTCCGCTTTGGCCGGGCGGACTGCCGGGGCCGTTGTCATCTGTGGCACAGCCTCTTCCAGGATCGGTGGTACGTCCAAGTCGGTACGGGGCACTTTCCAGACGCTGGTGCGACGTGGAGCCGGTACGGATGCCGGAGCGGCGATGGGCTTGCTGCAGGCGGTTTCCTCGGGCTGGTCCCCCTGGTTTGGTGGGACGGATGATTCCACTGCCAGTGGTAGCGGCGGTGGTCTGAGCGGGGTGTCAGCAGCAACCGGTACGGGCGGCGAGGAAGGCTATATGGCGGGCAGGGGCAGACCGGGTCCCTCAGCCGCGTCGGCCGGTCCCTGTGGAACATAGGGGCGTGGATCGCTCTCCTGCTCCTCCAAGGTTGCCCCCACTTCACAAACCCGCACGGCTGCAGCCAGCTCCTCCATCTTGGCCACTCACCGCTCCAGGATAAAGCGCGCCTGCGCCTGAACCCGGTGGCACATTTGCTGGGTCTGGGCTTCTACCCAGGCCGTGGTTCCGGACACGGGCTTGCAAGTCGGGTCGGCCATGTCTCTCTGATGGTATCCAGGAACGGGAAGGGTGGCAGGGTCCTGGAGTCCCTGCCCTTTATCTGCTTGGTCACATGTCACAGAATTTTCACCCGCGGGGCCCTATCTGTGACTACCTGGCCCGGTCAGGGCGTCACATATATAGTCTTCATTATTCAGTATTCATTTATCTATAAAGGTTGAGGAACATGTAACAACTCTTTATGTGTCACCATTGTAGATGTGATGTGAGGTGATTGCTCTGTCACAGATGAGAGAAGCCAGATCTTTGCTCTGTTATTTCCAATGCTGAGAGGTCAGGTGCTGGGCAGACCGCTGACAGCCAATGATTGTGCAGAGGGCGGGTTCTGACTGTGAGGTTTAGCACAGGAAGTTATCATGTTTGCTTGAGCTTCATGTAAAGAAAGTGCTGCAGAAAATAAAGGGATAATTGAAGATGAAGAAAAGTTAGAAACCAAAAAAAAATGTAGGGATGTATTATGTGACAATACAGCACAGATTAGCTTAAAAACATTTTTTTAGTTTATGTCGAACAACTCCTTTAACAAAAAGTTTTCATGCACCTCTGTCATATCCTTCTTAGTAGACATCTTCCCTTCCCCCAAGAGGTCAGGACGTTTTATCAAATGTCACAATGGATAGCTGGCCATCCTCTACAACTGGGCAACCTATTAGTGAAAATGTCGGAAACTCTGTGCCAGCCATGTATTTTGGCAAAGTAACACATGCTCATTCATGCACATCCTCAATTAGATCGTCCAACATTTTTATTATAAATAAACCCACTTGAACAAGGAGGTTCTCAATGCCTGGAGAGTGTGTGGGCCCTTTCAACCATTCTGACGAACAAAAGATTAGCCTTCGGGATTTTCAGTAGCACAGCAGTATGACTGAGACTTGCCTGATTTCCTACATTTCAACAAGGCATATGGTGCAACTTCTGGACAAGCAACGTACAGCAGTGAGGTGATGGATATTATCATGTAGCGGAGAAACTGGAGCTTGTGCCCCCTTGAGATTGGCCTTTGGAAGGTGTCACTTACTGAAGCCTTTCAAAATAGCTAGAAATTTCTTAGTTGGAATTCTTTGACGAGGATGGAAAAAGGGATGGAACAACTTCCAAACGTATCCCACCTTACTCAATCTATTGATCCCCCATGGCGCTTCAAGTATCTTTTTCACAGGCAGTAGTAGTACCCCAGCAGTTTCACATTGTTTGATGAATATGAGAAATTTTTGGGTTTAAACTAATATCTATACATCAACACCAATACCACAACTAGTAATATATCTATACATGCAGAAGGCCACTAAGCAGGATTGGGCACCTGTGCTGAGCTGGGCATTAATGTCATCAATTAAAGAAGAAAATAATGACTTCCAGGATAATGATCACCATCATAATTTCTGCACACATTTTGATGTATTTTTACAGTCCACTAGTTGGTGTGCATTCTCTTTGTCTTCCTGGTAGACCTATTTGCTGGTTTGAGCACCATGTCCAGGATTGGGAACCTAAATGACTGTTGTAGAGTTAGTTTTCATCAGTCTTCATCAGAGGTAATCTAAGTCGGAATTGAACCTTGATTCTACACTATCAGTGGTCTAGACACCATGGTAGCTACAGGAGGCAACATTTGAAGTTGACAAGTCCAAAAGACAATGAAATCTGGAAAAGACACGGTTAACCTAGGCAGGTGAATTCTTAGAAGTCGTCTCTTAGTAGTTCTCTATGCAAGAAATGCCATTAATTTTCATCGATGATACAACAACAAAGCAACAGCAACAGTCTTCTTGATAACAAAAAAATGATCATTTTGGAACATTTTTATATTTAACAAAACCTAAAAAGTTTGCCAGTCCAGTGTATTAATAAAAGAGCTGTTGGTTACTATTGATCACCATCCATTTACCCATAACCATATATTGTATGTTGAGAGTGTTAAAGATCTTGAAAGGGGTTGGATACAGTCCTAGGAGACCTCAGAGTGTTACACCCGTCTTTTCAAGGCAATTGGGTGCTTTGTGTTACTTGTTATGCATGGCAAATCGATCTACAGTGGATCGATTTTCTGCAAATCAAATTCTTGGAATAAATACGGTAAATCTGAAAAGTTTGAATTTCAAAAGATTCACTCATCTCTCTTGAACATAAACTACATTAAAGAGTTACACAGCTTTTCAGAAAACTGGGCAACTCATTTAAGAGTAGAAAATCACGAAAAAGCGGGGCAAAATAAAAATGTTAAAGTGCCTTTCTCCAGTTTCCAGTGCTATTTATCTACTAGTGAGATGGTAGGCTTGGGGATGTATGGTTTGCTATTATTTGAATCAGTATTTACAGACAAGCCAAATAGAACAATAAACCAAGAAAATAAGATTAACAGTAATCATAACAAAAAGTTAATTAGACAACACAGGTTTTATTTACTCATCTTTTTCAGCTTTGGCTGGTGAGCAGAGCAATTAAAGCGACTTAGCTTTATAAAAGGGTCGGGCTGTAGCTGTCTGCTACCATTTTATAGACATATCGGGTAGAGAACTTCTGCTGGATCAAGTCGTCTTACAGCCAGATACAAATTTGAGAAGAAATTAAAAAGAGAAGGAATATTGAACAACCTACTGGGAAATACATTGATGATCCTTTTTTTTACATTTATTTAGACTGCTTTCACACATCCGGTTTTTGCAGTGCGGCTCAATCCGGCTCAAAAACCTATGCAACGGATGTGGCGGAAAAACCGGATCCGTTGCATACGTTTTTGCATGCAGCCCGTCCTTTTTTTGATGGATGCAGCTTGATACTGAGCATGCGCAGTGGAAAAAAACGCATATGGCCGCCGGATGCGGTTTTTGCCGCAGGACGCCACATCCGGCGTCCATAGGCTTGCATTGTAAATCGCGCCTCATCGCGCCGGATCTGTCACGATGCGGTTTTTTCGCCGCACAAAAAAACGTGCTAGGCAACGTTCCATCCGGCCGCCGCATGGGCTAAATATGCCGCATCCGGCAAAAACCGGACGCAACGCAAGGCCATGCGGCACAATACGGCGCTAATGCAAGTCTATGCAGAGAAAAAAACGCAATCGGCGGCAAAAAAAAAGGTTGTGTTTTTTCTGCAAAGCGCCGTATTGTGCCGCTCAGCAAAACACGTATGTGTGAAAGCAGCCTTACTCATAGACCAACATTAACAGAAAACAATACACTTTTTATTTTTTTTAACTTATATGTTTTACATTTAGTTTTCCCTTAGCAATTTCACAGTACATATGACACACAAAACACAAAAGCTGTCACGAGTAGATACAAAAAACAGAAGTAGGGGCTCCTAGACTGGCCCTCAGACTAGGTATACTATAACGTCCCTCCTCCCAGAGGTAAGCCTGATGGTGGTGAGGTCTGGACCGCCAACATAGCCTTGATTTCTGTGTAGCCCTGGTCTAATACACCCTCTCCCCACCCCAGGGGAGGGCCAGGACAAGAGAAAATAACCCCACAAAAACCAACAAACAGGAAAACCAAAGCTCCAATTCACTACATGCACAAACAGAGGATTATACAGTAAATGTTCATGAAGAAACAAAGTACAGGTAAGAAATAAACAACAAGGATATTACCACCACACACCCAATAGCATACAACCTTTCACCAATAATTGGATCACCACACTGAAGGGTTGGTATTGCTGGAGCAAAGCTAAAGCTATAATCGGCATGTGAGACTAGGTTACACCATTTTTTATATGGCGGAGGTGGCTGTGATAGGATATCAGCAACCTGTGACCCCAGCAGCAATTCACCAGCCAGCAGGAATTAACTCCTGCTATACTGATGATCAGTGAGCACTAAACACTCGACACCCAACTCTCGTTGAGCAACTAAGAAGCATTAGGTTGCCCTTCAGATTCTGCAATGTGAACAGAGTCTGAAGTCGCCATGACACCTAGTGAGTAAGTAGCAGAACACTGCATGACAACAGTACTCTGTAAGCACCAAGACTTATGCAAAGATAGAATATATGAAAATTAAACTGCATTAATGCTATATAGAAAATACTTAGAAAAATAAAGGTTCTTTGCTCAAAAATTAGCCAATTATTGTGTGCCCATCAACTGTGGCAAGGTGACCTTTTTTGATGGGACCCTATGCTAGTGTCATGCCTCTCCTGGACTAATAGCATCTAGCACTAATTAAAACCACCCTATGATGGGCAGAGAGCACAGTCAGAATAGGAGGCTATATATTTAATGCCCATATTTTTGTACACTTTTAGTCCAGGAGAGGTTTTACACTAGGATAGGCTGCCATCAAAAAAGGTCACCTTGCCACGGTCATGGGCATAAAAGAATTGGCCAATTTTTGCGCAAAGAATTTTAATTTTTTAAGCATATTCTATGTAACATTAATGCATTTTAAATTTCATATATTTTGTTTTCATGAGTCTTGGCACTTACAGCGTGCTGCTGTACGCTTTTGTTTGTGTTTCATGTAGTTATAGTTAGCTTGCACCTGTTCACACTTGTTTTAATTGGAGATGCAATTTTTTGGTTTTTGCAATATATACAGTGGCATCCAAGTTTAGCTTTTTTTTTTAAAATGTGATTAGTTCTGTCTGTTTGTTGTGATGCCATTTTCCTGATGATTTTAGTAAACCAGAAGCAAATGGTGGTCAGCTCTAATGATGAAAATTGTATTTGACATTGATTTATTCCTTTATGTGTTAGTTTTCTACATTTGCTAGAGCAAATGATTTGCATACTTTGTCATGGGTAGTCTAATTTTGGCTATTTTTCTATTTTTTTTTTGTTTGTGTGTTTTGGATAAAACATGGTAATGGCAAAACAGCTAAATTTATCACCAGGCAATGGATCTCAAATTTCTGAATAATATGTGCAACTGTAGTCACAGTAACATCAAGCTGCTTGGAGATGTCTTATAACTGGTTGCTGTGACTCGAGGGTCTCGAAAATAAAAAGGGGGTTATTTACAGGGGATAAGTGTTCGTGACGCCACCCGTGGTTTGCGGTAAGGGGAGTACTGCCGCTGCCTATGGGAGTACACGAGGGAGATGGAGTGGGGCAGCTAGATGACGTTCCCTCCACAGGCAGGGAAGACCCCAGGTCTCTGGATGGCGGATGTATAGGATAGCGTGATGCTGGCTATGCAGGCAGGCAGGACGCATGGGGAGGCAGTGTACTCACTCAGGCTTTGTGGATGTTGGTGCGACCATTAAGCAGACTCTGACACAGGAGTAAACCAAGTCTCTGGGGGCCACTGTCACTCTGGGGCGCTCGGCAGGGAATCCGTTCCTGTTTGTATTGATAGTGGTCCGGAGCCTGCCTCCATGCACTTGTGTTTAGACGTTTCTGAGTGACCCCTTGGCCTGAAGCTCTCGGGGTCCCTCTCCCTATAGTTAAATAGAGGAGCTGTGCTCTCGATGGCTGACACTTGGGATTTCAGTGGGCTGTAAAGCCCTATACCCCTTGTTGTGTTGGTGCCTTCGATCTCTGAGCGCTTGGGGAAACTTTATAAAGAGACTATCCTCCACAGGTGAATTACCAAGTTGCGTGAAGCGACTCCCTAATCTAGGGTCCAGTACCCTGCCGTACTCGGTACCGGTCTGGTTACTAGATTTTCTTGTGCCAACCTTTCTCCAAAACTAAAGCCTGCTTTACATGAGTCGATCTATCGTGTGATAGTATGAGCGATCGTACCCACCCCCGTCGTTTTTGCGTCACGGGCAAATCGCTGCCCGTGGCGCACAAACTCGTTTAACCCCCGTCACACGCACTTACCTTCCGGACGACCTTGCTGTGGGCGATGAACGTCCACTTCCTGAAGTGGGAGGGACGTTTGGCGCCACAGCGATGTCACACGGCAGCCGGCTAATAGAAGCAGAGGGGCGGAGATGAGCAGGATGTAAACATCCTGCCCACCTCCTTCCTTCCACATAGCCGGCGGGTGCCGTGGGATGCAGGTAAGCTGTGTTCATCGTTCCCGTGGTGTCACACGGAGCAACGTGTGATGCCACGGAAACGATGAACAACCGGCGCCATTTTAATTAAACAATTTTATGAAACCTAACGACGAGTACACGACTCACGATTTGTGAGCGATACTGCGTCGCTAGGAGGTGTCACACGAGACGACATTGTGTACGATGCCGGATGTGCGTCACGAAAACCGTGACCCCGACGATGCATCGCACGATCGGTCGTCTCGTGTAAAGCCCGCATAAGTCTGGGCACCCTTCTCCAATACCCTGCAACTGGGTCTCCGACTCCTCCAGTCCCAGACCACCGTCTGCGACCTAGCTGAAGTCACCCAGGGAGCTAAACTCCCTCAGCTCCTCACTCTTTGAGGGCTACTACTCAACTGACTATGTCCCTCCCACCAGTCTGCCTGACCACTAGGCGGGTGGCCCTTTTCCAGCTAAACCACCCACTGGTGTGCCTGACAGGGTGTGGTGTGAGGTGTGGTTAGGATTTGAGTGCTGATGGTAGCAATACCAATAGTTAGGATCCCAGAATCATGGAGGGTGAGTTCTGCACCATAAGAGAAAGGAGTGCAGTTCCCTGTGACACCCTGATAGTGTCAGGGCCATCACATAACCTTTGCCGTTAACATGCTTGTCTATAATTTTCTTTCTAATCTGCTAAGACAACTCTTTCCTTCGCTTCCTCTGATCCATGTTGAGTGTGGTACACACCATGTCACCAAACAGCGCAGTGAGTATCTGTAGCCCTATATACAGGCTCACTACTGAATAGAAGATTGTAGACACCTGTGATGCTAATTAGTGGACACACCTTGATTTAACATGTCCCTTTTGTCACATTATTTTCAGTGGAACCATAATTTCTGTCCAGGCCTGTTTCATGAGATTTATTTTTTTAAAAATTCTGTGGAAGCAGAAAAGCAGCAATGCCCGACTTTCATTTGTTCATTTTCATAGATTTTTTACTTATTATTACTTTTGTCAGATTCAAGGAATTTCTGTGACCATTGTGGGTTTTTCTTTTATTAAACGAGGGATACCAACAATTTTGACCATGTACATATATATTGCCCAAATATAAAACGTAAGGATGTAAGGAACCAAAAATCGACATTGAAATATGGTGGTGACAATGTCATGGTTTGGTGCTGTTTTTCTGCATCTGCCATTGTCATTATGCACAGAATTGATAGAATGCTATGAATGCTACCATGTTAAATGCCAAAGTAGACAGGGGCTGAAAATTCCATCAAGACAATGATCCAATGATCCATCTGGATAAGATATTGACAGGGAAAACACTTCGCAAAGGAGATTTAATGTTGATATATGTAAAGTAATGCACCTAGGACGGAGTAATCCTATAGCTGCATATACATTAAATAAAGGTAAACAGGGACTACAGAACAGGAGAAGAACTTGGATTTTCTGGTTATAAGTAAGCTGAGCAACAGTACTCAATGTCAGGCAGCAGCCGCAAAAGCAAATAAGATTTTAGGGTGCATGAAAAGAGAGATTAAATCCCGTGATCCCAACGTATTGTTACCCCTCCATAAATCACTTGTAAAACCACATCTAGAATATGGCATCTAGTTTTGGGCTTCACATTTTAAAAAGGACATTCAGAAGTTAGAGTCAGTTCAAAGGCGGGTAACTAGAATACTACAAGGAATGGAAGCCTCACATATGATGAGAGGCTGGAAAAGTTGGATTTGTTTAGCTTAGAAAAAGACATCTCAGAGAAAATATCATTTATATGTATAAATACATGTGTGGTCAATATAAAGGACTTGGCACATGACTTATTTCTTCCAAAGACAGTACTAAGGACCAGGGGGCACTCACTGGGAGTGGAAAAAAAGTGATTCCGGCAGCTAAATAGGAAAGGGTTCTTTACAGTTACAGCAGTCAGACTGTGGAATACACTACCACAAGAGGTAGTAATTGCAGATACTATAACAGCTTTTAAAAAAGAGCTGAATGATTTCCTCAGTACACACACCATTGTTTTTTTAAATGAGATCTTTTTTTATTAAACAACTAAGAATCAATACAGAGAAAATATATTGCATCCTATATAACTAGTAAAAGCGTACATTGAAAAAACATATGTTGTCTATAAATCAGGTTCTTCCTCTGTATATAAAAAGAAAAAATAATTCTTAGATCAGTTATATAAATTGAGCCTACAAACAACATGGCTCCACAGATAAACAAAAGTTTAAATTATGCAATAATACCTCAGTCTAATGGAAAAGTCTCCTCCGTCAGCCGTGTCGCTCCGCATCATATTTCCATACCCGCTTGCCTCTGTCTCCCCGTTTAGTCATCAATCACACCCTTCCGGCCCCTCCCACAGTGCCGCTCAAAGTCCACTCCGCCACGTAAAACACTAGTTTTAACTTTTACTCCCCAAACGTTCCATTCACTGCAAGCACAACAGTAACTGGTCCAACATTGCATCCTGCACTAGTGCCCCAGAGGGGAGACCCGACGACTCCATCCATGGCTGCCAAATTTTGTAAAGCTTTCTCAGTGTTTTTCTCTTTAAATAGACTCCCCTTTCCAATCTAATGACGTTATTTAATTTATTTTTAAGCTCTGATAACGTTGGTTGTAAAGGATCTAACCAATGGTATGCCAGTATCTTCCTTGCTATTCCCAGGGCTGTTGGAGAGTCCGGGTCTACTCCTCCCTCCCACAGACTCAACAAACATAAACGAGGTGACGGCTGTATTGTGATATGATATATTTGGTCTATGAGTCCCAGGGTTTGTTTCCAGAAATCACCAATGTGTCCACCCTCCCACAGAACATGCATCAAATGGGCATCATCCTGTCCACACCTAACACATTGTGCATTTGGTCTAAGTCCCATCCTGAATAATAGGCTGGGAGTTTTATATACCCTGTGGAACACACAACATTGTTAGCTATAAATTATTTAGTGGTGATAGGTATAATTGGTGGAGGAAGGTTGAACTAGAGGACCTAGGTCTTTTTTTAACCTAAGTAACTATGTATGTAACTACATACTGTACCTAACTAACCTTACATCCAATTTAGTTAAGAATTGATTAGAAAAGAAGATTGTTCACCTGTTGCAATGGCCAAGCCAATCACCTGATTTAAACCCTATAGCGCACCTTTGGGATGAGTTAGGGCAATGAGCCCGTACCCATAGCAATAAAGACACATTTTTTGCAGATTGGAGCAAGATCCCTAAAGATGTCTTGAATAACCTAGTGGCTTCAATGCCCCGTCGGTGTGGTGCAGTAATTAAACCAGGAGATTTCACGACAAAATAGTACAGTAAGTTATGGCATTGTAAACAATGAACTACTCTATGTTGTGATCAATAAATAGTATATGCAGCACTTTTAGTAGTCAGTTTTCTTTAAATAATTTACCATACCTATATTCAAAAGCATTGTGGTTAAAATTAAAATAAATAAATAAATAAGTAAAAAAAGACATAGGGTCCACTGTTTATTGATACCCAGTGCAGATAAAGGAGATGGCAGCAGCCTGCATCCCTCAGCTGTGCCCTTTATTTTGGCTGGGTATCAAAATAAGAGGGACCCTATGTGACTTTTTAAAGATAATTTAAATTAATGTAAAAAAAAAAGCATGTAGTCCCCCTCGATTTTGATACTCAGCCAAGATTAAGCCGACAGCTGGGGGCTGGTATTCTTACATTGGGGAGGCCCATTGATATTAGGCACCCCCACCCTAAAAATAGCAGCCCGCAGCCTACCAGAATTGTTGCATTCATTAGTTTCAACAATTACGTTGCTTCTCCCGATTGCCCTTGTGCGGTGGCAATAGGGGTAATATAAGGGGTCAATGAAATCTGGGATTTTTCAAAAATCACAGCTACTACTAAATCCTGGATTACAGTAGTAACAGATAAGGTCTATGAGATCCCCATTACTAATCCTGTAAGTAAAAAGAAATAAACACAAACAAACAAAAATTACTTTATTAAAAAACCCCACAAAGCTCACCCACCGTTTTTCTCCAATTAAGCAACCCCTAAAACACCCAGGTCCGAAGTACTCCACACCACAATGTCCAACGAAGAGCCCGACTTTGTTATATACTGAAGTCACAGTGCGCGGGCACATTAGAGAACTTGACCGCCTGCTGCGGCTTTAGGCAGACACTGACTGAGCTGCAGCTGTAAGCTGTGATTACTTTGAACTTGGGTGTTTTGGGGGTTAGTAAATGCATGAGAGCTAATGATTGGACCTGGAAGCAGTGTTACAGCCACAGGGTAGGTCGGTAAGAATTATTGTCCTGCTTTATTCCTTATTTTCTTTCTTTTGCAGCTCCCTAGCTCTTACTAACACCATTTTATAATACATAAGTTCGGGTCATTTAGACTTATATGAGTTTCTGCATCCAGGCTGTCGAACCCGATTTTTTTTTTAGTTCGTGCTGGTTTGGCGAATCCGAATATCCACGGGTTTGCTCATCACTAGTTCAAATCTCTTCATGTACCAGGAGTCAAATATCCAGATGAATGGGTGATGGCGTTGAGCCGATCGTCCATGGTGTCCACTACATGGAATAGCTAATGAAAGGCATGGAACGAGTGGTGTGAGTTAGCAGGGGATAAGTATTATCAGTTGTATCAAACAAGACTTTTGGGTAACCTCATGCATTAATTAATTCATCTTATATCAGAGGGGAATTCCTTTCCAATGGCTCAGAATAAACTGTCTGGTTTAACCTTTCACATTCATTTACTTGGTTTCAAAGATATGAAGAAGTTATCCAGCAGGCCTTAAAGGGCTGGAGAAAAGAGCGTTAAATTGCAGCAACTACTCTTGTTTGTATGAATAATTTGAAGCATCCCTTAGCAGTTCAGCTTTCTGCTTAGCCTTGTCTGGGGCACTAAGGGTAAGCGTGTTGGTTGCACCATCAAAAGTGAGAAGGGGTGGTTTATGGAAAGATCATTGTTAGCCAACAGTTTGCATTTGCATATGTGTCGCCCTGGACAAGCCAGGGGCCACAGAGAACAACATCACGACACACCCCACACTCCCTGTAGGCACATCGAGGTCAGAACACAAAATCCTTGTTGCCCTCCCCAGGGGCTGATGTCCACACCAGGGGGTGGAGCCAGGCGGTTGGTCTCCACCCACCAAGGAGTTCACAGTCCTGGAGGAGGGAAAACACAGGCAGTTAGAGTGAAGCTAGGGAAGTGAGAGGAGAGTCGAGTTTTGACAGTAAAAGTGGAAGGAGTAAAGTGAAGTGGAGGAGAGCAACTGACTGAGAGCATCCGGGTGTGTGCCCCAGACAGCAAGGTTGGCAGACGGCGGTGACCATCTGCAGGAGTGGCTGATTGGAGTCTACCGTAAGGACTGCGGACGGGTGGTGGCCCGGCGGTACCGGACCGGTACACAAAGAGAAGCCAGCACCAGTGGCAGGGGCCTTTCGGACCCCGGCAAGGCTTGGAGTCACCGTGAATTTGCCAAATCCGTCAGTGAAGGGGACCTCCTGGGTTTCCAAACAACTAAGTCCCGATTGAAGGCAACAGTCCGACCGAGTGAGAGGGACACCGCCACCGCCAAGGCACCAGTTCCTCAGGGCCAGCGCCTGCGGGAAAAAAGGGGCTCCTCCGGCCCATATCCATGTCGGGGAGCGGGTTACCGGTGGGAACCCATCGATACCAACAACTGTACTTAGGTGCATGGAAGAGACAGTCACCGCTAACTTGCAGGGAACAACAACACCGCAGCCGTCCGAGGGACCCGTCCAACCAGCCGCTTGTTTTACCGTGAACTGTGTCATCATCATTGGGCTGAGTGAGTACCTCCTTGCCGTGCGGCACAGCGCTGCCCCTGCGACCCTGCACCTCATCAGGCCTCGCAACCCGCCTGCCATCCATCCCTACCCCATCACTGAGGCCCCGGGACAACAAAGCCCCTACCCACGGAGGGGAGAATAACAACCCAAGCTGCTCCCTGTCACCGTCCCCGGGATCCCCATCCGGAGCAGCGGTGGTGTCATCAAAAATCACCACAACCATGGGTGGCGTCACGGACAATATCCCCAACACCAAACCACCCCCCTTTTCACTCACGGGCGAGGAGCGCCGCTCGAGTCCCCGGGATCCGGCCCATCGCTCGAGCCACCGAGCAGCAGCAGCCGCAGAGCAGCGGCGGCCGGACCCGAGAAGTGGGAGAGCGCAGCGTCCCCTCCTCCGCCCGCGACACATATGCCACTCCATGAGGACTAAGGAATTTTTTACAGAGGACAAGACCCACAAAGTCCCACCCCGATGCTCAAGCCATTGCACAAATTACAATTTCTGAAGGTTTGAACAAGGATTATTTTGCAATCAAGCATTGGATTTCACAACTAAAGGAATCATTTTACTCAGCATCCTAACACCATTATGGCACTACCTTTAGCTTATAGGGCAAAAACCTGGTGTTTGGTTCCCTTTAATGTGAAAAGTTGACTGAAACAACCAGAATGATTTAAGATCGCAGCAAATACTGTATAAAGTTCAACAGTCAAGTGAAACATATAGTGATAGTTAGTAGTATCATTCATGGACATGTATGTGTCGCGGGCGGAGAAGGGGACGCTGCACTCTCCCACTGCTCGGGTCCGGCTGCCGCTGCTGCGGCCTGCTGCTGCTCGGTGGCTCGAGCGATGGCCGGATCCTGGGGACTCGAGCGGCGCTCCTCGCCCGTGAGTGAAAGGGGTTTGGTTTTTGGGATAGTTTATTGTCCGTGACGCCACCCACGGTTGTGGTGATTGTATGGACACCACCGCTGCTCTGTATGGGGATCCCGGGAACGGTGACAGGGAGCAGCAAAGTTGTTAGTTCTCCCCTCCGTGGGTAGGGGGTGGTTGTCCCGGGCCCAGTGATGAGGTGGGGGATGCTGGGTGGCAGGGCCGGTGCAGGGCTTGGTGGGGTGCAGGGACGCGGGGGCAGCGCTGTGCCTAACGGCACTGTGGTACTCACTCAGCCTGAGACGGTGACAGAGTTCTCGGTAAAACACACGGCTGGAAAGACGGTTCCCACGGACGGCTGCTGTTGCTTTTCCCCAGTAGTTGACGGTGACGGTCTCTGTCCCTGGGAGACCCAGGAGGTCCCCTTCACTGACGGATTTGGCAAATTCATGGCGACTCCTAGCCTTGCCGGGATCCGAAAGGCCCCTGCCAATGGTGCTGGCTTCTCTTTGTATACCGCTCCGGTACCGCCGGGCCACCACCCGTCCACGGTCCTTTCGTCAACCTCCAAGCAGCCTCTCCTGCAGACAGTCACCGCCGTCTGCTGACCTTGCTGTCTCAGTCCGGGGCACACACCCGGACCAACTTCAGGCTTTCTCAACTGTCACTTTCTCTTCCACCTTTACTCCTCTCTCTTGCTCCTCTACCACTTCACTCTTTACTCTCACTAAACTCTCCACTGTTTACTCCTTCACTTCCCTAGCTTGACTGCCTGGTTTTCCCGCCTCCAGGGCTGTGAACTCCTTGGTGGGCGGAGCCAACCACCTGGCCCACCCCCTAGTGTGGACTTCAGCCCCTGGAGGAAGGCAACAAGGATTTTTGTGTAGCTTTGGTGTACCTATCCGGGGTGTAGGGTGTGGTGGTGTCATGACCTGTGACCCCTGGCTTGCCCAGGGCGTCACATATGTAAATGTTACAAATGTTCTCCTAGCCAGACAAATTTAGGCAAAAGAAGCAATGATACTGGCAGACATTTTCTAAATATTCTTAGTGATCCCATTGGGGAAAATGATTTTCATCCTCTCCCCTCATGGTCAAATGGCTTCTTGCAGGCACTTATATTGAGCATTTATCTGCAATAAATAGAAACAAAACATCATAGTAAGTGTTCCATGAAAAGAATATGATATCCCAGGTTGTGACAGGCATTAATCCTATCAGACACATTTTTATGTAAAGATATGCACTTTCCAGGGTGGGTGCGCTGACAGCTTAATGATCTGGTAATCTGGACAATGTTTGGGCCTGGTGTTGTCACATACAGTATTTTGGGAGTATTACAATTGGCTCACTTTTCCTATAGGTTCTAAATAAATGATGCAGGAGCTTAGCTATGCTGATTTCTAAGGTAACCAAACAAATCTTATACACATTTCTTAAAATGTTACAGCATTAGACACTACAGTATATGTAATAAGTCTGTTGCTGTGCAGCAAGGGACACAGACAAATACCAGAGGTATATAGTGCTGTCGCTGCAATTATTATAATCCATAGACCCCACGAGTACATGAATTGCAGGTCTGTCTCAAAACCAGAACATTTTTACTACTCCCTAACGTAAATTGGGAATATTTTTATTTAAATGACTAAAATGCCCCTTTTGAGGATCAGGTCACAATTGGAAGATATTTTCTTTTTTTTCTGCTTTGCTTTGGACAGTCATATCTTTACTAATCCATTTGCAGGTCAATGTATATACATTTGGCTTTGTTTCTCACTAGATGATTTCTACTTTATGTAAATGTCATTTTATATACCATATACATTGGTTCATGGAGCTACGTGACTCCAGACTGCAGCCCCCATGTGCTCTCCTGAATGGCCCATGCCCTGGGGAAGATTCTGTGCTCTGATTTTCTGAGTACTGCATGTGATCTTATCATCCTCCAAATTGACGTGGAGGTCTTTGCCATCTCCAGAAACAGGATCTACCTGGTAAGTAGCTTCTTGTGATAGGTTAGTGATAGGATCTTGTAGAGATGCCTTGCCAACATTAGGAATTTATATTAAAGAGATACCCTGCCCCGGTGAGACCCCACCTAGAATACTGTCTACAGGTCTGGTCTCCGCAATTCAAGAAAGACATCGATATATTGGAGCAGGTCCAGAGAAGAGCAACCAAGATGGTAAAAGGTCTACAAACCATGTCATATGTTAGTTTGCAAAATAAAAGGCTGAGAATAGACTTAATAGCGGTCTACAAATATCAGAAAGGTAGTCACAGGAATCCACCCTATTCTCATTAGCACAAGGACATACAAGAAGCAATGGGATGAAGCTAAAAGGAAGGAGGTACAGATTAGACATTAGGAAAAACTTTCTAACAGTGAAGGCAGTCAGTGAGTGGAACATGCTACCATGAGAGGTGGTGAGATCTCCAACAATGCAAATCTTCAAGCGGAAGCTGGATAAACATGTAGCTGGGATGATTTTGGAAAACCTGCAATCGCAGGAGGTGACCCAATAGTCCTTGAGGTCCCTTTTAACTCATCCATTCTATGATCTGAAACAGAAGCCCCTCGCCCATGACTATCACAATAGTGCTCCACTACAGAACCAGAGTGAGCAAATAGCCTTTACTAAGAGAGTAAATACTTACTTGACATCATTTTCATCAAAAAAAGTATAAAAATCATCCCAATCAGGATGGTCCCCAAATCTTGTAGTTCAGCTCACTATTTGTCGGCAGGCCTCCAAATAGACGGGAGCAGAGCAGGACCCAGACCTTTCTTTTCAGACACGGGTCTGGGTCCTGCTCTGCTCCATCTATTTTGTGGTTTACTGCTGACACATAGTGAGGTGAATTATAAATATTAGGGTCTATCGCAATAGGGTACACCATGGCTTTTGGGATGGCTTTTATGCTTTTTTAATTAAATTTGTGTCAATTAAGTACACTGTTATTTACATGTATTGTTACGAGTGGCTGCTGATAAGTCTTTGGCTTTACCCAGAAAAAAAAGAGATAGGATGATGAAACTTTACATTTAATCCACATACTTTCCACTGATGTCAACACACTCCTTACATTGGTATTCCAAGTTCTGTAAGCCTAGCAAAAAGAAGAATTTCAGATGTGCCTCAAACCAGGCATCATAGCAGCCATGGCATCAGACATGGTGTGAAATTTGGTACCCTTGAGGTGTTTCTTCAGGTTTGGAAACAGATTATAGATAGAGAGAGCTAGATCTGGTGAATAAGGTGGGTGGTCAACTAGCTGAAAGCCCAGCTCTGCCAGTTTTGCCGTGGTTACTTGTGCAGTGTGAGCAGAGGCATTGTCTTTCAGGAATAAGATTCCTTTAGACAGCCTGCCGCGCCTTTTGGCCTTTAGTGCTGCCTTCAATTGGTCCGAAAGTTCAATGTAGTACCTTGCATTGATGGTGGAACCCATTTGAAGGTAGTCCACTAGCAGCCTGACCTCCTTATTCCAGAACATAGACACCCTCACCTTAGTGGCTGATTTTTGCACCCTGAACTTCTTTGGATGAGGACAACCACTGTGCCTCCACTCTTTTGACTGCTGCTTGTTTTCAGGGTTGTACAAATAAATCCAGGTCTCATCCATAGTGACCAGTCGATCCAGGAAGTTCTTTTCAGTCCGGAAACACTGACAAATGGACCAGGAAGTTTTCACTTGTATGCTTCTATGATCTGTTGTCAAACATTAGGGGGCGCACTTTGCAGATAGCTTTCTTATGTCCAAATGTTCATGGATAATGACACA
Source organism: Anomaloglossus baeobatrachus (assembly GCF_048569485.1). NCBI lineage: Eukaryota > Metazoa > Chordata > Amphibia > Anura > Aromobatidae > Anomaloglossus > Anomaloglossus baeobatrachus. The sequence continues at coordinate 593,410,618 of NC_134355.1, read as the reverse complement.
AACACGTTCATGGGAAATCCCCATGATGTCTGCTTTGCTTTAGCTGAAATTCGTCGATTCTCTAGTATGAGGTTGTGCAGAGCATCGACGCTCTCAGGAACAGCAACCACTCTCGTTCATCCAGGATGTTCCTCATCATTGGTGCTGAAGTGGCCCTCTTTAAATTTGGCAACCCAGTTCTTAACTGTAGAATATGAAGGGCATTGATCCCCCAATGTCTGCGATATATCACTATGAATATCCTTTGCGGACTTTCCTTGTAGAAATAAGAATCTTATCCCTCCTCTGCTCTGTTGCTGTGAATATCGTATTAGACTTCGCCATTTTGTTTTCCCGCGTGTGAAGAACAATGTTGCCATAATCAACAAACACAAAATTTTTAAAAGATATATTAGACACATAAGGCTTTCATGATGTAACATTCTTTACCATAGAAACAAAAAAAGATCACAAAGCCAAAGACTTAGCAGCCCCTCGTATTTATTTATTCACTTGCTACAGGATATTTGCTCATCTTGTTTCAAGAAAACTGCAAGAAAAAAATATTAAATTCCTGTTACATGGGTGAGAGACAACCATATTTATTTCACACTCCGTGCCATTAATTTTCATAGTGCTTTGCAAACATCATCATCACTGTCCCCACTGGAGCACACAATCTAATTTCCCCTTTAGAACCCAGTGTTTTAAAGCAACAGTGCTACCAACTGAGCCACCATGCTGCCACATGTTCTTCATGAGCTTTGTTTGTTCTAAATTGTGTTAGAAATGTGAGATGGAAAGGAGTACTTTATTAATATTTACCATTACATGTGGAAGTCCAGCTAGTTAATGACACTTTTTAAAGGGGTTTTTCACTTTAATGTAACATTTCCCAGTTGAACTCTCGTGAATTTGAGTTTTGTCAGATGGACACATCCTTAAGGCTGCTTTACACGTTACAATTACACATGCGATCTCGTATGCGATCACACACGCCCCCATCAAATGTGCGGCACGGTCAATTTGTTGCCCGTGTCGCACAATCGATTAAATCCCGTCACACGTACTTACCTTCCATACGACCTCGATGTGGGCGGCGAACATCCTCTTCCTGTAGTGGGAGAGACGTTCGGCGTCACAGCGACGTCACACGGCAGCCGGCCAATAGAAGCGGAGGGGCGGAGATGAGCAGTAAACATGAGAAGTAAACATCCCGGCCACCTCCTTCCTTCCGCATTGCAGGCGGGATGCAGGTAAGCTGCAGTTCATCGTTCCTGGGGTGTCACACACTGCGATGTGTGCTGCCTCGGGAACATTGAACAACCGGATGTTCAATTTTTAGTAATTGAACGACATGTATGTGATCAACGTTTTTTCGTTCAATCGCAATCGCACGTAGGTTTCACACACTACAATGTAACTAACGATACCGGATGTGCATCACTTACGACGTGACCCCGCCGACACATCGTTAGATATATTGTAGCGTGGAAAGCCCGCTTTACTTACAGACAATAAAAATGTTTCCTTTTGATTGGGAAATGGATTTTCTTTGCATGGATTTCTACAAATTTATATAATATTTTGATCCATTTATCATATTAATAACTTAAAGGGGTTTATCATTATTTTAATAAATATGTTGAGGACATAATTTTTTGGCACTTGTCAATGTATAAGTATTACAGGTTGTCCCTCTGCCCTTGTTAGTACAGCCTTCATCATGACTGCACAGCTCTCCTGTCTGTAAAATGGCTGCTAGTGGAGGAGCATGTGACCAGACCGGTCCATCGTCCTCCTCCAATTGAAAATCAGGTTTCCCATGTGTAGTGTTTTTCAATTGGCGGAGGCGGATGGATAGGTTAACTCACATGGTTTTTCATCAGCAGCCATTTTGAAGCAGCAGAGTTGTGTACTATGTAAAGAAGGCTACACTAATTCGTATAAGAAGAGAGCTTGTACTTATATATAAGAAAGTACCACAAAATCGTATCTACAAGATATTTGCTAAAACAAATATAAACCCCTGCAAATGATTAATGCTATAAATGGATCATTATAATATGTAAATCCATACAAAAGGAAACCGATCCCTAATAAAAATCAAAAACAAAACACAAACTTGCAACAAATACAGCAAGGAATTTCCAATGGAGGCTTACAACTTAATAGGGACCCCCATACTATTAGATTAGACAGGCCGCCCAGCACTAAGAAGTGCACCCCAGTTTACAAGGCCTACATTAAAGGGCTTTGCTGCATCCTGTACAAAATATATGTGCAAAGAAATATATATAAAATATATATGAGGTGTTAGTGTGACACCCCTGGACTATCAGGTCGTCACAAGGTACTAAACAAGCTGCCCTTACGTGCAGTATTCCGCCTCCCTCTTGGTTATGGGTCCCTACTTAAGTGGTGTTGCCTCCAACAGCAAATCAAATCCTAGAGACAACCTGCACCATACCCACCTGACGCACCAGTGGACGGCTTGAGTACAATAGAGTCGCCCATCTGGGAGGTCAGGGAGGGGAGGTGAGGAGTGTAGAGAGTCGAGTCTGGCTGTGAGTGGAGAAGGAGTTGGAAGTAGCCTTCGATCTGAGAGGAGCTCAGAGGAAGTCAGGAGTGGTGACTCCTGAAGTAACTGCCTAGGTTGCAGATGGTGGTCTGGGCCTAGCCCTATCACCGGTCCGGGACCGAAGGCACGGAGGGGTAGATGGACCCTAGGTCGGGGAGTAGCTTCAGGCAACCCGACAATTCATCTGAGGAGAACGGAGCCTTTACGATCCATTCCCACCCGCTCCAGAATTGGGGCATTAGTGCAACGAGGATTATAGGACTTTCCAACCAAAATGGTCCAGAAATCCCAAGCGTGAGCCCTGAGAGCAAGCTCCCATACTCAGTCATAGTAGGGAGCGGGGCCCGGCTAGTTCCATGCTACCGGGGCATCAAGTTGAAGTCAAACTAAGTGCCAGGAGGCAGGTCACGGATCACCAGGCAGCACCACTTGGGGATGGGACTCGGACGAGCTCCTCTCAGTGGCAGCGGTACCCAGAGACTTGGTTTATCCGATTGACAGTGTCTGCCAATGAACTGATTGAGTACGAGATTGACCCCTGCATCCCCTTGGCACCCCTTCACCGAGTCCCGGGGCACCCCTTACCCGTGGAGGGTTACAACACCTTCCTGCCCCCGCTCCATCACCCCCGGTACTCCCAATGGCAGCAGTGGTACTCCAAATTACCACACACCATGGGTGGCATCACAAACTATAACTACCCTGTCAATACCTCTTTTCATCCAAGTGGCCGCACGAACCCCGGGTCCAGAGACCCTCGAGCCACAGCGAACCCGGATCCGGGGGCGGTACACTAGTTAATATTTTGGCAAAAATACGCAAGCTCACAACCCAACGTCAAGGGTCCTCATGTCTTGCGAGTCCCTTTACTGCTATACAAGCTAAATCACAAAAAGAGGAATTCATTTTTTGGCAGTGTGTGAGTGGTTGCTCCATCAGTGTTTTACACCTGTTGCCTCCATCTTTATTAAGGGGTTTTGCTGCATCCTGTCAGTGCCATTGACCTGTGACCTGGGCAGATAAATACTGTTGCCCTTTTGTTGCTGTGAATTATTCTTGAATTTTTAAGGGAAAATTTAATTCCTCTTTTTGTGGTTTAACTTTTATATTAGTATAGGGACTCGCAAGACATGAGGACCCTTGACGTTTGGGTTGCGAGTTTGTGTATTTTGGCCAAAATATTAACTAATACCTCATATAAATTTTATTTATTTTTTTGCACTTATCATATCTTTGTACAGGATGCAGGAGTCTCCATTCATGTGTGGTGCACTTATACATTGCTGCGCAGCCCACCTAGTTTAATAGTATAGGCATCACTAATAGTCTGACACTGTGCACCTACATTGTGAACGGCGCCCTATATTAGCCTTTTTGTGTGCAATTTTAATACTAATCAATCACCCCCTCTATGGAGTGGTAGTGTGGGAGTGGTTGTTCCAACAGTGTGTTGCACCGATGTGGCCTCCATCTTTATTAAGGGGTTTTGCTGCATCCTGTGAGTGCATTAGATTCTGTGGCCTGGGCAGATAAACACTGTTACCCTTTTGTTGCTGTGAATAATTCTTGGATGTCTTAGAGAACATTTCACTCCTCTTTTAGTGGTTTAGCTTTTATATCATCTTCATCTTCACTTTTATGTTCCCTTAGCACTGACTAGATCTCACGTAGCATCATGACAGGCTTCACCCAGTGAAGTCCTGAGGTCACCTGACATCTAGTCGGTGATAAAGAATGACGGTAAACATGGAGTAGAATACTAGAGCCAGAAGGAGGGAGCAAACAAGAAAGCGGAGCACTGTGCAGAGAGCCGCAGTGCCAGAACCGGTAGGAGGCATGGTTAGGGGCCTAGCCTGGGGTCTTCAATTTGTGCAAATAGAATCCCTAAAAATTCAGGTTCCAGCCAAATCTGAATTTTGGTGAAATTCAAGATATATTTGATTTCCTTTGAAGCATACCCGTCATTTCAGGTGACTGTTCACAATTCGCTTTCATGTGTTTGTACATGAGAAATATCACTATTTCTGCCCATTTTATGACTTGTATATCTTTATCCTGTTTTTGAATGATACTCTTTTTTTGAGAAAAAAAAATTGAGGATAACTGTAAAATATAATAATTGTAAAAAAATAATAATTATAGAAATAGCATAAGACTAGTTTAAACAAAAAGACAATAAAACCTAACAAAAAATATATTAACAATACAAACTGTCTATATTAATACAAAAATGTAACAGTAATACTAAAGATAATATTATAAAAATGTATAATATAAAAATTCTTTAAAAAAATTCTAGGTTCAATATTTTTAGTTTTGTCTTAATTTTGGGTTTCAAATGGATATTGTTAATGGAGGGCAGTGTATGCAAATTGAAGCTCTGTGTCTATCTGTAATTGAATCTAAGTCACCATTTTCAGGCGAGAAAAGGCGTTCCTCACTTCTGTTCCACATCTCGGAATTTGGAAGGGGGAGGTTGGTATACGAATGAGAGAAAGAGAAGGAAACCTACAATTTCATTTAGAAATGTAATGGTGGATACACTGATAAGCAAATAGAGGAGGGGGGAGGCTTTTGCTTAAAAAGGGATAAAAAAATGTTGCATGGTTTTAATATCATTCTAGATAGTAAGAGAATGATATATCCATGCTGACTGATTCCGTATATCCTGATATGAGAGCATTACAGATACAAAAAACCAATGATCTATAAAATAGAATAAAATAACAAAAAAGAGAGAAATGTTATTTTTTCTGGGACGTTATCAGCTAATTTATATTCATTTAAGCATATATCCCATCAGTTCAGCTTCCTAATCTAGGTATATTCTTTTGCAGCACTGTCTAACCTTCCTGTAAATGCATTTTGATCATGCTCAGGTGACTTGTGTATGGTTTGATGACCCTAGTTGAAGGGAACAGACATTACTAGATGAGTAGACATTGCTGCAGCAGAAAAGGGTTTGTTGATACACTGCAATAGGCTCAAGTATAGTCACAATGCAAGTGGTGAGCGAGCACTAACATGCTCGAGTGCTCGGTACTCGAATCGAGCAAGTCGGACGCTTGGTTGAGCTTGACTTGAGTAACAAGCACAATGCAAGTCAGCGGGAAGCTTGAACATTTTTCTGGAAGCCCCTAACAGAAGTGACGATCACTCTCTGGAAATCGAGCACCCCCATTATACTCAATGGAGTACCAAGCATCTCGAGCACCCTGTTTTTGCTGGATTATCGCACACTCGCTCATGACTACACATCAATACATAAAATAATAGAAAAAAACTTTTCAGTTTCAAGAGCAAAAAAATGACAACTTTTGATTGTGAAATTCTATTTTCTTTAGAAGGGTAATCCCAAAAACAACATATATCACCTATGCAATGGATCGTTGGGGGCCAAACTCAGGAAGCTGCACTGATATTGAGACTGGTACTCCTAAAGTGCCCTCGGTGAATGAAGTGTCGGTGAACATGGTGACCAATGTTCATTCAACCATACATTACATATCTACAGGAGTTATAGGTAGTTAAGGAAGAAGTAATCACACATGTTCACTTTGATTTATTGACACATGGCAGTTTACGCCCCTCTATTCTAGAGATCAGTGGGGGTTTTAGCAGACAAGCCCCCAGCGATCATACATTTATGAACTATACTGTGGACAGGCAATGAATGTTTCACGGTTCCTCTGTGTAGAGCATCTTACAGACTTGGAGACGTTCTGCGATGCTTACAGGCCTGGGAGTGAGACTATTCCTCTGTGTAGAGCATCTTGCTTTAGGAGATGCTCTGCAGAGCTTATAGATCTGGCAGTGACTCTTCTTGTGCAGAGCATCTTGCCTTAGGAGATGTTCTGCGGTGCCTTCCTTAGATACTGAACTGGCAGCTTGGTTTACTACACAGGAGTACAGGTTGGTTTTGGGAGGTGATGGTTACTCAACCGTTCCTCCTTCCTGGTGATTGCTCAGGCTTCTTTACTGAGCATGCTCCCCAGAACCTTGTCAGTTGTATTTTCTGGATCCACTGTGTTGCTGTTGCTTGTGTGTTGGCTTGTGTTCTGATCTTGGTTTTCTGACCCCGGACCGTTATTGGCTTATCTCTGCTTTCTCCCTTTACCTACTACATGCTCTCCTGGTACTCTGACCCTCAGATTGTGACCTAGCCCCCGTTTACCCCGTTTGATCATATATACCCTCCTGTTACCTTACCCTGGCTTCCCTAACTACCCTTCCGTCCATTCTATCCGTAAGGTAGTGACTAGCATTAGAGAATGTTATGCAACAGTAAGAATGGTGGACTATGGTGGCCGTGTTCTTCCCCCTGAAAACATCAGGATGTGATAGTGTAAGGCAGGGATGAGCAATTAATTTTCCCGAGGGGCCACATGAGGGACCGTAACTGATGTGGAGGGCTGAACCAAACTTAAATTAATTCTGCTCAAAATTAATATAAAATATTAATTACAGTTAATTTATATTAATTATAACAATTAATATTGAGCAGAATTAAGTAAGGTGACATCTCCCTACATACAGTATGAGCCTCCGCACAGCCCCTCTCACACAATATGAGCCTCCAAAAACCTTCTATATACAGTATGGGCACATACACAGTCTCCCATATATATATAGAATAAGTCCCCACATAGCCCCTTTTATACAGTATGAGCTTCCACACAACCTCCTACATACAGTATGGGTCCCCACATAGCCCATTTATACAGTATGAGCTTCCACACAAGCCCTTACATACAGTATGAGACCCCCACATAGCCCTTATATACAGTATGAGACCCCCACATAGCCCCTTTATATACAATGTGAGCCTCCACATAGCATCTCTATATACAATGTGATCCACCACATTGTCAGTCTATATAAAGTGTGAGGTCCCACATAGCCTTTCTATATGCAGTGTGAGGCCCCCACATAGCCTCTGCATATACAGTTTGAGCCCCGTACAGCCACCACATAGACTCCTATATACAGTATGAGCCCCCACATAGCCCCTCAACATACAATGTGAGTGAGCCCCCACATAGTCCCTTTATATTCACTGTGAGCACCCATGTAGCCTTTCTATATACAGTGTGAGTCCCCATATAACACCTCTATATTCACGGTGAGCCCCCATATAGCCTTTCTATATACAGTGTGAGCCCCCAAATAGCCACTCTATATCCAGTATGAGCCTCCTTATAGTCTTCTATATATAGTATGAGCCCCCACAGTCTCCTAAATACACCAGGAGCCCCACATAGTCTCCTATATATGTTATGAGCCCCACATTGTCTACTATATACATTTTGATCCCTACATAGACTGCTATATACTTTATGAGCTTGTGAGCCCCCAGATACCTTCTTATATATATATTATAAGCCCCACTTAGTTGCCGGATCAACACTGCACTCAGTGAAACTCGACGACGCTGATGTGCGTTGTCGTCACTACTCAGTTACTGTGTATAGCTGTACTTTTATCCTATTCTCAGTCGCTGGAGCTGCATTCAAGGAATGTGAACTACAACAGAACATTTTTGATAATAAATTGATGAATGAGGGATAGTGTGAGTGTTTATTCAAATATTTTTTTCCTGTGTGTATGTTTTTTTTTTTTTTTGGATTACTGAGTTAGCAATAGGGGTATCTGATAGACACCTTTCCATTGCTAACCCCTGGGCTTGATGACAATACACAGTGGACATCAACCCCTAAAAATATTATCCTGATTGACACTGAACCAGAGTAATTGGAAAGTGCAGGGTAATGTGGCAGAATTGGTGCATCTAATATGATGTGCCAATGCTGGCATGGCTGCTTGGCTGATATTTTTAGGCTGGGAAGAGCCAAATACCATTGGATCTTCTCAGCCTGATTATACCAGCCTGCAGCTGTTGTCTTTACTTTGGCTAATTATTAAATATAGGGGGGGGGGGGACCCCATGCCATTTTGTTTACATTATTTCTTTAGTTATTACTTTAAAAAAGGCTGAAAACACCTTTTAGGGACACATGAAATGCACTAAAGAGTGCAAGTGTACAGTTTATAATATACTGCAATAGCAATTAAACATTACCTTTATGCCTGCTCTACTCCAAGATCTCCCTCATAGACTAACTCTTCATTAACTGCTTGCAGAGGACAGTGTGCTGAGCATCACGCCCCCGGGTCTCATATAAGACCCGATTACGTGATGCAGCCTGCAAATCACTGTATTATCAGTATCCAACATGGCTATGGCATTACTGTATGTCAGGAAATCCCTGCAAGTTTATTGGCTGTCTATCAGCTGCTAATCATGTGAATCTCACACAGGGTTACATAGTTACATAGTTACTTAGGTTGAAAAAAGACCTAGGTCCATCTAGTTCAACCTTCCTCCACCAGTTCTACATTTAGTCACTAAGTCATTTATAACCAACAATGTTTTGTGTACTGAGGAAATCATCCAGCCCTTTTTTAAAAGCTGTTATAGTATCTGCCATTACTACCTCTTGTGGTAGGGCATTCCACAGTCTGACCGCTCTAACTGTAAAGAACCCTTTCCTATTTAGGTGTCGGAATCGCTTTTCTTCCACTCGCAGTGAGTGCCCCCTGGTCCTTAGTATTGTTTTCGGAAGAAATAAGTTATGTGCCAGTCCTTTATATTGACCACACATGTATTTATACATATAAATGAGATCTCCTCTGAGACGTCTTTTTTCTAAGCTAAACATATCTAACTTTTTCAATCTGCCATCATATGGGAGGCCTTCCATTCCTTGTAATAGTCTAGTTGCCCGCCTTTGAACTGACTCTAACTTCTGAATGTCCTTTTTAAAATGTGGAGCCCAAAACTGGATCCCGTATTCCAGATGTGGCCTTACAAGTGATTTATAGATGGGTAACAATACGTTGGGATCACGGGATCTAATCTCTCTTTTTATACACCCTAGAATCTTGTTTGCTTTAGCAGCTGCTGCCTGACATTGAGTGCTGCTGCTCAGCTTATTTGTAATGAGAATACCCAAGTCCTTCTCCTGTTCTGTAGTCCCGAGTTTACTTCCATTTAATGTATACGCAGCTATAGGATTACTCCGTCCTAGGTGCATTACTTTACATTTATCAACATTAAATCTCATTTGCCAAGTATCTGCCCATTCTGACATCTTATCCAGATCTTTTTGTAATATTGTACTATCCAGGTCAGTTTTTAATATCCTACATAGTTTGGTGTCATCGGCAAAGACTGACACTGTACTATCAATCCCATCCACAAGGTCATTAATATAGAGAGTAAAAAGAATTGGTCCTAGCACAGATCCCTGCGGCACCCCACTGCTGACTATAGCCCATTTAGAGAATGTAGCATTTATGACTACTCTTTGTTTCCTATCTTTTAGCCAATTCCTTACCCAGTTGCATATTGTGTCCCCTAGTCCTTGCTTCTGGAGCTTTAGTATAAGGCTATTATGTGGTACAGTATCAAATGCCTTTGCAAAGTCCAAATAAATCACATCAGCTGCATTACCAATATCCAGGTTTGCACTTACCCCCTCATAGAACCCCAACAGGTTGGTTAGACACGACTTATCTTTCATGAATCCATGCTGTTTGTCAGTTATCATATTATTTTCTGCAATATATTTTTGCATGTCATCCCTTAAAATGCCCTCAAAAACTTTGCATACTACTGATGTCAGGCTTACTGGACGGTAGTTGCCTGGATCTACCCTCTTACCTTTCTTAAATATCGGTACCACATCAGCAATCCTCCAATCCTGAGGCACCAACCCTGTTACAAGTGAGTCTAAAAAGATGAGATACAGCGGTCTGTCGATTACGGAGCTCAATTCCCTCAATATTCGTGGATGAATGCCATCTGGCCCTGGGGATTTGTCAATGTTTAATTTACTCAGACGTAGGCGTACTTCATCTTGTGTTAAATTAATTATATCAGGTGGTGGACTTTGATTTTTCACTTGTTGAATGATCCCTGGTACAGTCAGTTCCTTGGTGAATACAGATGAGAAATGCCTATTTAATATCTCAGTTTTTTGTTTGTCCTCTATAACTAACTTGTTATTATATTTTAAGGGTCCGATACTATCCTTTGTTTTCCTTTTGGCATTAATGTATTTATAAAAGATTTTGGGATTTATTTTAATGTCATTGGCGATTTTTGTTTCAGTAGCTAGTTTTGCTTGTTTGATTTCTTTTTTGCATTGCCTATTGATATCTTTATACTCCTGCAATGCTATTTCTGTATTCTCAGCCTTTAAGATGTTAAACGCCCTTTGTTTTTGTTTTATTATACTTTGTACAGTCTTATTTATCCATAGTGGTTTCTTTTTATTCCTGGACATTTTATTACCAGAGGGTATAAGTTTTTTACAGGACTCTAGCAGTATATCCTTAAACTTACCCCATTTATGTTCGGTATCCCCAGTTACCATGACTCTGTCCCAATCTACACATTTAAGCTCTTCCCTTAATTTGTTGAAATCAGCTTTCCTAAAATTCCAGGTTTTAGCATTCCCCCTTTGAAATGTTCTATTGAATATTATGTCGAAGCTTACCATATTATGATCGCTGGTGCCCAAGTGCTCCCGGACCTGTAGATTTGAAATTGTATCCGGTCTATTTGACAGGACCAGATCTAGCAAATTATCTCCCCTGGTCGGTTCATCTACCATCTGAGAGAGGAAATGGTCCTGAATGGTAGATAAGAACTTACAGCTTTTAGCAGAACCAGAAGATTCTATGTCCCACTGTATGTCTGGATAGTTGAAATCCCCCATAATAAGAACCCGATTATTATTATTAGCTGCCTTTTCAATTTGTTCCAGCATTTCACCCTCTATTTGTTCAGGTATGTTAGGAGGCTTATAGCAAACTCCAATTAGCATTTTTCCATTATTCCCCTCCCCATGTACATTTACCCATACTGACTCTACATTGTTGCTGTTCCCCTCAATGTCATCATACAACACAGGTTTTAGGTTAGATTTGATAAATATACACACCCCACCACCTTTTTGGCCTTTCCTGTCCTTCCTAAATGTACTATAACCCTGTATGTTTGTCACCCAGTCATGGCTTTCATCCAGCCAGGTTTCCGTAATGCCCACCACATCATAATCCATGGTTGACATAAGAGTCTCCAATTCATTCATTTTGTTTGCAAGACTTCTTGCATTTGCCAGTAGACATTTAATCCTATTAACACCTTTATTACTCCTAGCCTCCCTACGTTCCTTGTATGTCCCATCCCCCCCTAATCCTTCATTGACCCCTACCGTCTCCCTGTCTCTATCTGCTCTATCTATCCCCTTATTTGCTCCACTACCCTCCCTCCCCCCCGATCCTAGTTTAAAAGCTCCTCCATCCGTCTGACCATTTTCTCCCCCAGCACAGCTGCACCTTCCCCATTGAGGTGCAGCCCGTCCCTACCGTAGAGCCTGTAGCCGACTGAAAAAGAAAAGCAGACCTGCCAACTAGCAGGAAGATGCAGCCAAAATCCTGAACGTGATATGTTATATAGCAAGGATTTAAAATATAACTTTTAATAAATATAGTGATATTTATTAAAAGTGGCCATTAGCACATACACTGAAAGCGGTGTGTGTACACACTGACTGAAAGGAAGCAGTGTAATGTATTGACCTGCCACTGCAGGCTCTACTTTTCTTTTCTCCCCTGAAGAACTCTCCGGTTACACGGAGAGGGAAACGCGTTGGGAGGGGCATTGTTTAGTTACTGGGGTAGTTATCCAGACTTGGGTGCTGCCCTTGTAAGGGCGGAAGCTATTGCAGGGGCACGACAGGGGTAATGTAATTATACTAAATCCTCCCCGACTTTACGTTTTTGTCCTGATGCCCGTCCGCCTTGGCTTTTACAGTGGTGTGGATCCCACAAGAGAAGAACTGGGTGAGATCCTTCCTTTAATTATATTTAACTTTGCACTTTGAGCTAATCTATTTTATCACTATATTTATTAAAAGTTATATTTTAAATCCTTGCTATATAACAAACCTGTAGCCGACTGAGAAGTCGGCCCAGTTCTCCATGAACCCGAACCCTTCCTTCCTGCACCAATTTCTAAGCCACATATTTATCTCCCTAAGCTCCCGCTGTCTTTCTAGTGACGCTCGTGGCACCGGTAGTATTTCTGAAAACACCACCTTGGAGGTCCTGGACTTCAGCTTCTCTCCTAGTTCCCTGTAATCATTTTTAAGGACCTTCCACCTGCCTCTAACTTTGTCATTAGTACCAATGTGCACCATGACCGCTGGGTTTTCCCCAGCCCCACCCAGCAATCTGTCTATCCGATCCACAATATGCCGAACCCGAGCACCCGGCAGACAACACACTGTTCGGCATTCACGGTCTCGGCGACAGATGACCCTGTCTGTCCGCCTAATTATAGAGTCCCCTACCACCAACATCTGTCTGGGCTTTGCTGCACTCCTATTTCCCTCCTTCCTACAGCAGTTGTTTTCCTGGTTGCTAGGAGCAACATCCTGCTGTAGTGACCCTAGTCCAGGCCCTTCATTCCTAATATCAGCCAAACAGGCATATTTACCAGGTTGTGCCAGGTCAGGACTAGGCTCCCTGACACTTTTCCCCCTACCTCTTCTTCTAACTGTTACCCAGCTACCTACCTCTGGGTCCTGATCTTCCCCACCTCCACCCTCCTCCATATCACTGGCCCCAGCCAGAGAAAGCTCAGTGAGCTCTAAACTCCTCTCCAGGTTTGCAATGCCCCTTAGTGTTGCAAGCTGCTTATTTAGATCAGTTACCTTGGCTTCCAAACACGCAACATGCTTGTATCGAGTGCAGACATATTCACCCTCGAACGGCTGCTCAAGGCATGCATACATCTGACAAGATACACACCTGGTAGCATTGTCCATGGAGCACCTATCAAATGGGGATCAACAGTAAAGTAGAAAAACAAAGAGAAAAAAACGAAAGAAACCCAATGGGAAACGTATAAGGATAAATTCAAACTATGTTCTTGTGTCAAACTATGTAATTGTGTTGAAACTATGCACTTATCTTAAATTCAGCACTTCACTTGAATTCAGCACCTCACTTTCTCCCGTATGAACTAATTCCTCCCATTGTGTTCTAGTAACAACACTTATCTAGGTTTTACCCTAAAGCGGGCTTTACATGAAACGACATCGCTAACGAGATGTTGTTGGGGTCATGGAATTTGTGACGCACATCCGGCATCATTAGCGACGTTGTTGCGTGTGAAACGCAAGAACGACCGTTAACGATCAAAATCACTCACCTAATCGTTGATCGTTGACACGTCGTTCTAATCCCAAATATCGTTGCTGTTGCAGGACGCAGGTTGTTCGTCGTTCCTGTGGCAGCACACATCGCTACGTGTGACACCGCAGGAATGAGGAACAGCACCGTACCTGTGTCCAGCTATCAATGAGGTGGGTGTGTCTTTCCTTTGGCTGCTCTCTGCCCCTCCGCTTCTATTGGGCGTCTGCCGTGTGATGTCGCTGTGATGCTGCACGAACCGCCCCCTTAGAAAGGAGGCGGTTTGCCGGCCACAGCGACGTCGCAGGGAAGGTAAGTCCGTATGACGGGGCTTAGGGATATTGTGCGCCACGGGCAGCAATTTGCCCGTGACGCACAACCGATGGGGGCGGGTGCTTTCACCAGCGACATCGCTAGAGATGTCGCTGTTTGTAAAGCCCGCTTTATAGTCTGACAACCACACATAATACTGCTATGCAATATACATACAAACATTATAACACATTACATTATTACTATAAAAGTCCTTATGCCAATCCCTAACTGCTTGTTACCACATAACGGGTATTCGTGTGTTTATGATGCACAACACCTTTTTTGATATTTTGTGACCGTTTTTTAACCTAACATTAATAAAGTATTTTTTTTTTAGAGGATTTACAGTAGGTCGTTCTTTTAATAATAAACTATCATCATTTCTACTTTTGAAAGCATTTTAACTTTGCAGCTTTTTTCCACACCTGCCTATAACTTTTGCACAATGCTCATTGGCTTTTCTGGTATTAAATAATGTAATAAATAACATATAAATGTATTATTGTACCCTGCAATAAACATTACACAATGCATCAAATTCTTTTCCTGCGAACAGCATATTGGGTTATCTGAAGAATAAAGCAGAAGAAATAAGGGACGACGCATTCAAAGACTGTGTACAGTGGTGTTAAGACAACCCATGTTTAAGTGGAATTCTTCTGGCCTGTTACAATACACACTCACCTTGAAGTGAGGACTTTGTTTAGAAAACATAAAAGGTCTTCCCATTACATGGCAAAACCCCGGACTAAACAGTACTTCAGTCGCCTTTCTTCTGCAATCTCTTTGTAACTACCCTGGAATGGGGTTTTATATATAAGAAATAATGTCTGCATATGTTTCTCGCCATTGTTCCCATGTACATTGTATCCCTGAGTCTTCTTTTTCCATAGTTTGGTTCCCTCCAGAACAATATTGCACAATAACAGAATTATTAACCTATATTTTAGTCCTGGTTACTCTTTCTAACATTTACACTAGATAAATATGGTACATATAGTACATTATGAAAATAACCAAAATAGGATTGAGAACTAGCGGGTGGATTGTATTGATATATTTTTGAGTAAAGTCAAGAAGAACATTCTTAACGAAAATAATTTTAGAAGAGATTAAGGGTATGTTCACACATATCCATGTCTTCGGTATGCGTGATGTCCATTTTCACACGTATCGGTGACACGGATTCACAAAGACCCATTAAAATCAAAGGGCTTGGTCACACATCCGTATTTGACATATATATAGAAAAAGTGCATAGGATCCTTTCAGATGCCAAATATTATTTAAGATTAGATAATGATCCAACACAAATATATATTAAAGATTCTAAAAGACTTATCAATGAAGCTTTTATGGAAAGTATTATAAATAGAAAAGAAAATTGTTTTACCATCTGCCAAAAGTATATAAAGATCCTGTCAACCCCCCCCCCCCCACCCCACCCCCCTGGGAGACCAATAATATCTGGAATTGGCTCCTTAACTACAAATATATCTCACTATATAGACCTTTTCCTACAGGACCCTGTTAAATCCTTACCATCATATCTAGAAGATTCCACACAATTAATCAATGATCTCAGAAATATTGAATGGCATGAACATTTTTATTTTATTACCATGGATGTTAACGCATTATATTCCAATATAGATCACGATCAAGGGATTAATGCAGAAGATTATTATCTCACAGAGATTGGCCTTGCAATTAAACAAAAGAATTTTCTGTTGAATGGTTTAGGGTTTATTTTAAGACATAATGTATTCAGTTGCAAAGGATCACTACACCTACACGGCTCAGGACTGTGATGGGGACTCGGGTTGCCCCAAGTTCGCAAATCTTTTTATGGGGAGATTTGAGTCCTCATCAATTTTAACTAAGCTGGAAAATATGAAGAAAATAGTTTTTTATAGGCGTTTTATAGACGATCTGATAATTATCTGGAATGGTACAAAAGGAGAAGCAATAGAAATGATAAATATGTTGAATGAAAACAATTGGGGTATTTAATTCACCTTAGAAATAAATAATGAAAAAATAAAGTTTTTAGATTTGGAAATTAGCCACAAGGGTGCTAGTATCATCACAAAAATGCATTTTAAAAAAATTATTCCAACGGATTTTTGAATATCAGAAGTGCCCATTCTAAAAAATGGAAAGAAAAAATTCCAAATAGTCAGTTCTTTCACATCAGAAGAAACTGTACTGAAGAGAAAGACTATGAAACCCAGGCTGACATTTTAAAGAAAAGATTTAAGGAATAGAAATATCCTAAAAAAATTGGTTCAATCATATTAAAAGAACATAGTAAAAAAAACAGGAAGATTTTTTGAATAAAAAAGAAGGGAAAGAAAATGAGGTGATTGTGGCGCCCTGGACTAGCCAGGTCGTCACAGGTACTGCAACACTTACCCCCACCCCGAGACAGGAACATCAGCCAGACAAAAATTCCTTGTTGCCTCCCTCCAGGGGCTTATGTCCACACCAGGTGGCCATCCAGCCATTTAGTTTACCATAGACTTTGTGTACCTTTGTGGCTGAGTGAGTACAACCGTGCCATCCGGCACCGCGCTGCGCAGTCCAGGCGACCCTGCACGCATCCAACCCTGCCTCCCCGTCATCTCAACGGGCCCCGGGACCACCAACCCCTACCCACGGAGGGGGAAAACAACATCCCAGCTGCTCCCTGCCATCGCTCCCGGGATCCCTATCACCAGCAGCGGTGGTGCCCAACCTCACCACAACCCGTGGGTGGCGTCACGGACCAAATCCCCAAACCAAACTACCCCCTTTCACTCAAGGGCGAGGGCGAGGAGCGCCGCTCGAGTCCCCGGATCCGGCCCACCGATCGAGCCACCGAGCCGCCATCGCAGCAGCGCCGGACCCGAGCGTTAGCGAGCGCATCGCAGCGGCGTCCTTCCCCGCCTGCGATATGATGTGTAAAATAACAAATGATAGAGAAGGAGGAAATGTAATTTCAGTGCGACCTATAATAGAGGGAATAAGATGATACGTATGATTCTGAAAAAATATTGGTATATTCTAAAACGGGATCTAACTTTGGGAAAATATATGCCTGTGGAACCAATTATAACATTTAGGAGGGGGGAAATGATAAAACACTTAATAGCCCCAAGTAGGTTAAGAGAGAATAATAAAAGATCTGCAAGGAAAGAAAAAAATAAAGATCATGTGACTGGAGTTTTCAGATGTAGGAAATGTCATACGTGTGGAATTATAAACCATGGAGCAAAAAAGATAACAAGTAAAAGTACAGGCGAATTAATTAAAATAAAAGAAAATCTGAGTTGCGATAGTGATTATATTAGTTATGTTATCGACTGTAGCTGTGGGCTACAGTATGTGGGACGCACAACACAGACTTTACGTGCTCATATGAACGGGCACAGAAATAGAACAAAAAATGGGTTTTTAAAACGTAGTTTATCGAGACATATATTACTCAAGCACGATAAGAATTTTAATATAAGGGTGACACCTCTAGAACAGATACCTGTGGAAACTTCCAATAGAAATTATTTGCTCAATTGCAAAGAAACATATTGGATTTACTGCCTTCAAACATTGAAACATTGCATCCCAATGGCCTTCATGATATTGTGGAAAGAATATAGTATACTGTATATCCCTGGTTAAATTAAAAAAAAATAAAAAATAATGTACTACCTTTTATTTGAGAACTCTTATTGATAGTAATTTTCTTGACAAATGCTCATAGTGCTTTTAAGTTAGTGAGTTAGTGATTTTTTTAAATGATTTGTTGTTTGGGGATTTTTATTTTTAAATTAACTACTAGAGCTGAAGTGTACAAAGAGATTGATTATACAGGTGCGGTTATATCCACACCCTTATTTGAATACCTAGAAAATTGTATTTATTTTTTTATCTATAAAATAGAGAGTGAGATGCATTTTTACTTAGATACCTGAGGAAGGCGGTTGATCCTGCCGAAACGTATTGTATCTGTTTTTTATTTCCATATGTTTTTGAGCAATAAATTCCATTGTGGACAAGAGGTTTTAAAATCATTACTATGGGGAGCGCGGCCACCGCAGAATTGGTTTTCTAAATTTTTAACTTTTTCACCTGTGGGAATTCGTGGCAGGACAAAACACAGGATCAATTGAAGGCAAGCAGCAGACTCAGATAAACATTAGAAGCGTGAGGAGGCTTTGGAAAAATTATATATGCTTGAAGTTTTGTGGCAAAAGGTGAGTGCATAAAACTTCTTTAACAGGGCACCAGAGAGCCGCTTTGATAACGCGCTGAGATTGGCGCCTCGTGTTTGTTTTTTATTATATACCCTGCAGGGAATCACCTTACTTCAACGATTTTTTTTTTGGCACGTTTTTGCTGCAAAGAACATATTATTTTACTGCCGATCAAACTAGATGAGATTTCTGAAATCTTAAGCTCACGTTGCTTATTTTTTACTTGCAAATTTGAAACAGTTTCAAATTTTCGGGATGTTAATTCTTTCAGTGTTATTGCAACGTTTTTCACCCTCTTTAATGAATTAGAAAAAATGCATCAAAACGTCGCCAAAACCCAGATTTTTGTGTTGCAAATCCTGAACATGTGCACATAGGCTTTTGTAGGGTGAATAGATACACATCAAGAAGCTGCATTACAACAGGACTGACAAATACACTGATGTATTAAGGTAAGTTCACATGTGGCATTTTTGTAGCATTTTTTGATAGCTTTTTTTTCCACATTGAAATGGAGCTTCTTTTCATAGTGCCAGCAAAAGCAATTAGAATTCTGAAATCTGATGCACACACAACCATTTTGTTTATGACTGAACTTGAGCACTGCAGCGTTTTTGAAAAATGCATTAAAAATGCAGCAAAACACAACCAATAAAGTTGAAACCAGAAGTTTACATACACTATCTAAAAAGACACATCTGCTTGTTTTTCTCACAATCTGACATGAAATCAGAATAAATATTTCCCGTTTTCGGTCAATTAGGAGCCAAAATTATTTATATTGGCCAAATGCCAGAATAATGAGAGAGAGAGAAGGTTTGAAGGAATTTTTATTATTTTCTGCAAAGTCAAAAATTTACATACAAAAAAGTACTATGCCTTTATACATTATGGAACAGCCCAAATGATAATGATAATGCCATGTCTTTGCAAGCATCTGATTGTTTATTGGCAACATCTGAGTTAATTAAAGTCACCCCTGTGGATGTATTTTAATGCACACCTGAAACACACTGCTTCTTTGTTTTGCATCATGGAAAAGTCATAAGAAATCAGCCAAGATCTCTAGAATTGTACACTTGCACAAGTCTGGTTCATCCTTGGGTGTAATTTCCAGATACCTGAAGGTGCCTCATTCATCTGTAGGAACAATTATACACTAATGCAAACAAGATGGGAATGTCCAGCCATCATACCACTGAGGAGGGAAACAAGTTCTGTGTACCAGAAATGAACATGCTTTGGTCAGACATGTGCATATCAACCCAAGAACAAAAGCAAAAGACCTTGTGAAGATGCTGACAAAAGCTGGTAAGATTGTGTCATAATCCACAGTGAAATGAGTACTGCATCACTCTGCTAGGAAGAAGCCATTATTGCAACAGAAACATAAAAAAACCAGATTATTGTTTGCAAATGCACAAAGGAACAAAGACCTTACTTTTTGGAGACATGTCCTGTGGTTTGATGAAACTAAAATTGAACTGTTTGGCCATAATGACCATTGTTATGTTTGGAGGAAAAAGGGAGAAGCTTTGAAGCCTTAGAACACCATCTCAACTGTGAAACAAGGGGATGGCAGCATCATGTTGTGGGGTTGTTTTGCTGCAGGAGGGACTAATGCACTTCACAAAATAGATGGTATCATGAGGAAAAAAGATGTGGCAATATTGAAGCAACATCTCAAGACATCAGTCAGGAACTTAAAGATTGGGCGGAAATTGGTCTTCCAGATGGACAATAACCCAAAGCATGCTGCCAAACTGGTTACAAAGTGGCTTAAGGATTACAAAGTCAATGTTTTGGACTAGCCATCACAAAGCCCTGATCTCAATCCTATGAAAATATATAGGCAAAGCTGAAAAAGCAAACAAATATCTTTTATAAGTCTCACATACTGCATAGTCCAATGGGCATTGTAACTCTTTGCCTGGCACCTTTTGTATCCCAACAATTGTGTCTTCCTGCCTTAACTGATGTGTATAATGTAGAGCCCCACGGGCAGGTGTTTTAACCTACTCATTGCTGGGCCAGGGATGCAGATCCTCTGCGTCGTCACGGGGTGGCCTAGCCTGTTTCCGTTGCCCCGAGTCGTACAGAAGGGGGGATTGGAGGGTGGCAGGGAGGATGGAGGTAGTAGTTGGAGGTTAGAAAAGTCTTTGAAGGTGGTAGTGACGCCACCTGTGGTACGCGGCCAGGGATGGGGGCCACCGTTGCAAGTTCTCTCTCACCAGGGCAGATGTAAAGTGCAGCCAGGATGGTGTCACTTCCCACAGGCGGAGCGGGATTAACCTGGGGAGGATAGCGGGGTGTTGTTAGTAGTCCCCATTGGTGCCGCAGCGCTGGGTGCCGGTAAAGGAGAGGCAGAGGCAGGGGCTGTGGTTCAAAGTCTTTTTACTCACAGGTAGTTCAGGCGCTGCCCCACAGTACCGATCTCTGCCACGATGAGCTCCAGCTGATCCCGGATAGTCGGTGGTCACCGCCGGTGCCCGTGAAAGTCTATTAGTGAAGTGTGCCTCGGTTGTTATCAGGAACCCAGGCCAAGCCTCCTGCTCCAAGCCACGGGCCCATGAAGAGAGAAAGACACAAACTTCAGTTGTCAGTGCTAGGTGTTATCCCAAGCTTTGCTCAGGAAGGTTCTGCTCCAAGTGTCATGGCTGCGTCCACCCCCACCCCATGTGGTGCATGCCTCCGGTGGCTGTCTCAGCGACCAGGGAAGTCTCACGCTTTGTGATGGCTGGCTAGCCCGCCTGCCCCAGTCCAAGCCCCTGTGAGTAAGCACCTTGCTGTTGTATGTGTATGTTCTGTGACGGCACCGGCAGTTCAACCCCCTCCCGACCAGGGACAGACACCACTCCAGGAAAGTGGTGCAATACCCTGTAGCGCCTGAAGCCCAGGGGCACCACATATGATGCCTCCTATATCATCTATACAGAGCTCCAAATCTTCCACCTCTGCTGTTGAACCAAAGGCCTGCTCAGGCGCACTTTACTCTGCAAAGCAAATTTCTGTAACACCCATACACCAATAGATGCAGAGAAAAGCGCAACAGCGCAGACCTGTGTTTCAACTGCACAGGAGCGAAATTTATAGTATTGTGTCAATGACTTACTGTAAGATACATTAGCCACAAATCAGGAGGATGAGATAGCATGGATAGAGGAAATGCCTGGCAAACACCAGCAAAACCCATCGGACCACACTGTGTTAACTAACCTACGGCACTGGAAATTTGTAAAAGATATTTTTTGGGTATGCAAGGGGAGTTAGGGTTTTATATACAGATTTCTGGACTGTAGTACAAAAAGGAATTAAAGATGATGGCTTTAGTTTTTATTCGGAATATTGCACCCCAGGGCTATGGGGTATTCTGCCCGGGCCTGGTTTCACTGGGAAGTGTCACGAGTGTAATGGCCGGTGCCCGGTTCCATGACCCTGGGGGGTTGCTTTTAAAAGGGGGTATTTACAGGGATTATTAATAAAGTTTTTGTCGTGACGCCACTTGCGGGTTGCGGCTATATGGATGGAGCCGCTGCTGCACAGTCTCTCACTGCTGGGGCTGATGTTAATGGCAGCCTGGATGTTGTGTCCTCCGCAAGTAGGGCTGGGCCCCAGGGGGTAAATGATGGTATTTGTTGTTTATTTCCGTTGATAATACTGGGGCGCGGAAAGAAGGTAGGCCACACAAGGGATTTCAGTGTAACTGGTTCTTTACTCAGAGATGTTGCTTGTAACCCAATGGAGGCTGGTACTCACCACTGGTCTCCTTAGTTCCAGTGCCGGTGTTGTGACCTGGTGGCTTACTTCCCCTGCCTCTGTCTCTGGTTGGTGGGTACCCGTGGCTTGGAGCGTCTGGGGATCCCCTCCTGGTTGTCTTTCAGTCTTAGTCCGTACGGCAGGCAGTTTGAACCCTGTTGGGTCGGTTCTCTGTTTCCGGTCCCAGTCACTGCTGTGCCCTGAACTTTATGGTCAGTGAGGTCCTGGATGGTCCCCTCACCATGCAGATTTTATCAGGTTTGCCTGAAGCGTTTTCCTGACCTAGGGCTCTGCACCCCGTTGGTGCTATGGTTCCGAGAGTACTCCCTTGGCAACCACATGCCTGAGCCTGACAGGTCACTGCTACACTCTCCCGTCAGTAGCGTTACGTCTGTCTCTGTCTAATTTCACTTCCACTTACTGAGTGCCTGGCCCCTGCTCCTTGGCTGTCGTCTAGTGGACTGGATTGGTCCCACCCCTAGGTGGCCATCCATTGGGTCCAACCCTAGCCTGTTACCAATTTTGAGGGAGAGGAAAGCAGTGGTTGTATGAGTGTTTTGGTGTTACCGGCACTGGTCTTCTGGGTCCCTGGGGTAGGCCCTGCATCTTTGACAGGATGCAGTTCCCTGTAGCTCCTGATGGCTCAGGGGTGCTACAGGAACTCTTACTGACAGGTTTGCTTTAAAGATCAGGGATTAGTAGTCTAAAAAATCTCTAGTGTACAGAGAAAAACAGTGGGCTCACCCTGGAAACAAGGACCACACAGCCGGCAGTAGAACCAATGCAATTAAAGAGAAAAAAACATGAAGGCATTCAAGGTAAAATAAAATCAAGGATTTTTTTTGTTTCTTAAAAAATAGCAATAGGCAATCTGCAATCAAAGGACAAAAGGAACCACGTGATACCGGATGGTTCTTTTTGTCCGCTATGATTGATATAGCCTATTTTAGAAGATACAAAAAAGATCCTTGCTTTTATTTTACCTTGGACGCTGCCACATTATTTTTGCTAAAAAAAGTCTGTGTCCAGTGTGAAAATACGAGACTAATATTTTTTTTGTTTGTTAATGAAAAAATGATTTTCAAGGAAGCTTAAAAATGATTTCACTTGAATAACTGTTTTACTCTTTGATCAGGTAATTTGCGGCCTGTATATCTTGTTCGATTAGTGAAAAAATACATTCATAAGAATAATCTCTCGATTATTGACCAGTGTAAATCCTCCCTAAGTGACTGTTCTTTGAAGGGGTCAGCCAGATTTTCTTGTTGATGCAGTTTTCCTCTCAATTGACCAGGAAACGTAGGAGCATGTGACCAGATCGGACCCCTCTGCCCCTTCAAATAGTAAAGCAGCTTTCCCCTGTGAGATGTATTACATTTGAAGGAGGATGACCAAACAGGACCAGGGCTGCCACCAGGAGTTACAGGGCCCCATACTGCAAAAGTTTTCGGGCCCCCTTGAGACTCTGCCTCCACCCCAGCTCTGCCTCAGCCCCTCGAAACTTCCACAGTCCCACCACAATTCTTGGAAAATCTCCAATTCTGCAAACCGTCCTAAGAAATCAAACATTTACTGGTAGTCATCATTTTGACAGCCCAAAAACACCTGCATGATTAAAGCTAAGAACCATATTATTTGGACTATAAGACGCTCTTTACCATAAGACATACTCCAGGTTTCCACAGCAAAAATAGAAAAATCAGTTTTCCTATTAAAACTTACCTGGCAATGTAAAGGGCAAGGAGTCATTAATACTAATATTAAATGTAGTGGGGGTAGAAAAGGGAGGTAATAAATCTATTGTTAGTGTTTCTCTGGAGTGTATATATATTATAAATACATGGCTTAGCTACATGCCCATAGACATACACAGCTCTGCTTCATGCCTATAGACATACATGGCTCTGCTACATGCCTATAGACATACATGGCTCTGCTACATGCCCATAGACATACATGGCTCTGCTACATGCCCATAGACATACATGGCTCTGCTAAATGCAGAGCAAGAAGAGAGAGGGCAACTCTATGAGCGATCGGGCCCCCATCATTGCCCTGATGGCGACCCTGAATTGTGGTGATGTAAACGGCCTCACCCCCTGGGGCCCGATAAGCAAAGGTATGAAAGGGGAAGGGCCCAGGCTATCACCGTCCTGGCCCCCCTCCTGGTCTCTGCTCACCTTGCCTCATACATGAGTCACGGTTGTATTGCCCTGATGGCGGCTCTGAACAGGACACATTTCATTTTGTAAACTAAATAGAGAGATTAATGTTAAAAGGTAACATTTCTAGTCACAGGTCATCACCTGGGTTGCCAATCGTCCAGAAATTCCAGTCACACTGTCCATGCAAATACTGTAGGGCATACTTCTGTCCTGTCTGTAGAAAAAAAATTAAGGTATCCATAATTTTTTGGAAGCTGAAGAAACTTATACAGATTATTTTGACTGTAATTATTGGCATTTTACCGTCTATACCAAATGCAGCCGGTGTCTTCATATCAGGATTATGAGCTGTGGACTTGTAGATACTTACAGTTATAATTATTTATTATGGTTTTCCAACTGTCCATAAAAAAAAGTATCTGTCGATGATTTTTTTTTAAAGCTGTCCAGGAAAAAATAAAAAGTCAAGTTGGCAGCTTTGTTCATGACAATGAAGCTGACCATACACCACAGATACTGAGGCTATAAGTGTAAGGTGGCTTTCCCTAGACTTCAATAACTGAGCTAATTTACAGGATGTGTCCTTAGCAAGTCATCATATGGACAACTTTTTGGCATATATAGATAACAAGGTTTAGCTTTCAAGCACAGAAATAAAGATATTCAGGAGATACCAGCACAGTTGTTTCACACTTAGATGGCTCTTTCTCAAAACCTTCAAAAAGCACCAGCTAAACGTTTTCATAATTGTTTAAAGGGAACCAACCACTATTAGGCTGATTCTCTACATACCTTTACTGGTCAGCACGGATGTTTAGGTTTTAAAATCCAAGAAAGTAAAGTTTATAAAATCATCAGCTTCTTGAGTGACAGCAGCTGAGGATCAGATAATATCTGGGGGGTATTCATAGTTATTCCCTCCCCCTGTTAGAATTAGCATAAGTGTTATACAATCGATTTACTTTTTGACTTGCAGGACCTATCCTGGGGTCATACCCATGTGACAAGAAGGGGCGAGGCCTCAGCCAACAAAGCTGATACCAGGAAGCAACATTTTTCTGTTGGCTGAAGCCCCGCTCCTTCTGGTCACATGGGTATGACCTCAGCACAGGTCCTGCTAGTGAAAAAGTAAATTGATTGTATAATACTTATGCTAATTCTAACAGGGGGAGGGGATAACTATGAATACCCCCCTAGATATTATCTGATCCTCAGCTGATGTCACTCAAGAAGCTGATGATTTTATAAACTTTACTTTCTTGGATTTCAAAACCTAAACATCCGAGCTGTACATTAAAGGTATGTAGAGAATTAGCCTCTACAATAAAGGGAACCTGCTAATGGAGAGTTGGGTTTAACATCGGTGCTGCTGTGGATAAGGAATGAAGGCAAATCCTAGAAAGGGATTTTATTCAGCTCGTTTCGTTGTGGAAGCTTCTTCACCAGAATAACACATGATAGTGCAATCCTGATGAAGGAATTTCCGCTCCGAAATTCGCTGAATAAAATCACTTCCTAGGATTTGCCTTTATTCCTTATCCATGACAGTCCTGATGTTAAACCCTACTATCTATTGACAGCTATTTCGATTAGTCAGGGCCTGCAGCAGCCGTATTCAAGCTCTTCAAGTGGTTGTGTCTCAACTTTACCAAGTGAGCAATTCATGTTTTCCAGTCTAACCCAGTTACCATGCGGTTAAGGCACAATTGCGCTATTGTCTCCCCCGTATCAAAAGGAACTACCTGACACCTGATACATGCTGCCAGAAACTCAAACACTGCGGTGTTTCAGAGAAAAACAGGTAAAATAAAACCAGGGACCCAGCTGCACAGATTGGTGTCACAGGGGTGAATGACAAGACCGGGAAACCTAAGCTGACCCTCAGACTGGGCTCTCTGTGCTGTCTCTCAGCTCAGAGGTATTCTTCATGGTAGAAAGATCTGAGTCACCAGCATGTCCCTGACTCCTTTTCTAGCCCAGATGTAATTCCCATCCCCCAACTCCACCCGAGGGTGAGCCAGGACTGTAAACACAAACCCCACAATCAGACATGGACAGGGGAAAATGGCAACTCATACACACGGGAATCACACGCAAAATCACCACTAAAAGTGCACAATGGGAAACAATATAAAAGGGGGGAATAAAACAGACTACTGGGAAACTTCCATAGCATACCACCAGCACACCACAAATTGCTGCAGCAAGCACCAATGTTGCACCCAGCAAAGCAAAACAGATAGAGTTTCTCCAGCTCCTTTCACCTCCCGGCCAAGCTTCCAAATGAATGAAAATAACCGACACACTGTGCTGGAAGTAGAAGGTATATATAGGAACTGGGAGTGGTTCAAACCAGAAACACCTGACTAGGAGTCAGGAGCTGCTGGAAGGTAAACTGACATCAACCCTCTCCTCCCCACAGAAAAGGGAATTAATTTAATCAGCAGAATCTTACAAGGTAAAGTGAGACTTTGACCCGGAACCTGTCACAAAACTCCACAACAGAGAGAAGACCATGACAATTAGTTGAGCAGGCAGGGTTTTTTCTGCCTGCTTCTTTGGAGTGACAGAGCTTCGCCCATACATACACGCAAGGAGAAACCTATCACTCCAGGGCAGCAGACGGGGAAAAGCCGCTGGTCTGATAGATGCTGTCAGTGGATTGGGCAGAATGTATCAGCTGTTAACTTACCTTTAAATAAACTGTACGCTACTTTTGTATGCTCCTGTATAACTAAATACAAGCCGACTTATATGTAGTTTTTATTTACATTTGCTATTGGTTCCTTAATATGATAGTTCATTGTACAAATCAGCTTTTACTCCAAACACTCTGCATCTCATTGACTAGATTAACAATACTTCTTTCAGTTAAATATAAGAAAGTCTGCGTTAACTTGCTCGGCTTAAGATCTCCCCAATAATAATTTCACACTTTTACCTTCAGATGGACTAACTTGCCTTGTATCTGCAATCCGAGTTAAAAAAAAGACAGGTATATAAAATAGGCCGAAGCTCTGCAATAAAAGCAAGGTTACAAGATATAAACTGAGTATTTATCCCATAGAAAAATGAATGAACTACTAACCCTACATTGTGAAGATAAAATACTGGAGCAGTTTTTCTAAGAGAATGCAATAAAGGTATTCAGAGAAAGTTTTCCGTGCATGAAAATTATAGCCATGTACGAGATGAAACAATAAAAAGTCAAAATGTGTCCCATTACAGCTGTATTTAGAGGACCTGCCACCAGGTGAAAAGGGGCCAGTTTTTGGCTTTAATATTATTCCCGCTGCTCTCTTGAGCATTCTGGTCTTATTTTGTTTTTAAGTCCGCCATATAGTTTTGTAGATATGTGTTTTTAATTCATTACTACTTAAAGAGGTATTCCCATCTCCAAGAACCTATCTCAACATGTAGTAGGTGTAATGATAATAATAGCAAACACCACCAATTAGAAATGTTTTCCTGATATAGTCATGTCTCTTACCTCATGTGCAGGGCATTGCAGCTTAGGTATCCATGGTTATGTCCTCTCATATAGTGACAGTTAGTTAGTTGCTTGTGGTCGTAACCAAGGATACCTAAGCTACGGTGCCCTGCAGATTTTCATATATAAAGTAAAGCCAGTGCTACACTGGTGCTGGGATGCTGTATGTAAGCATACCTTCTGTTCTGAGATTGGATGTTTTACAGTCATATGAAAACGTTTGGGCACCCCTATTAATGTTAACCTTTTTTCTTTATAACAATTTGGGTTTTTGCAACAGCTATTTCAGTTTCATATATCTAATAACTGATGAACTGAGTAATATTTCAGGATTGAAATGAGGTTTATTGTACTAACAGAAAATGTGCAATCCGCATTTAAACAAAATTTGACCGGTGCAAAAGTATGGGCACCTCAACATAAAAGTGACATTAATATTTTGTAGATCCTCCTTTTGCAAAAATAACAGCCTCTAGTCGCTTCTTGTAGCTTTTAATGAGTTCCTGGATCCTGGATGAAGGTATATTTGACCATTCCTGTTTACAAAACAATTCCAGTTCAGTTAAGTTTGATGGTCGCTGAGCATGGACAGCACGCTTCAAATCATCCCACAGATTTTCAATGATATTCAGGTCTGGGGACTGGGATGGCCATTCCAGAACATTGTAATTGTTCCTCTGCATGAATGCCTGAGTAGATTTGGAGCGGTGTTTTGGATCATTGTCTTGCTGAAATATCCATCCCCTGCATAACTTCAACTTCGTCACTGATTCCTGCACATTATTGTCAAGAATCTGCTGATACTGAGTTGAGTCCATGCGACCCTCAACTTTAGCAAGATTCCCGGTGCCGGCATTGGCCACACAGCCCTAAAGCATGATGGAACCTCCACCAAATTTTTCTGTGGGTAGCAAGTGCTTTTCTTGGAATGCTGTATTTTTTTGCCTCCATGCATAACACCTTTTTGTATAACCAAACAACTCAATCTTTGTTTCATCAATCCACAGGACCTTCTTCCAAAATTTAACTGGCTTTTCCAAATGTGCTTTTGCATACCTCAGGCCACTCTGTGGCGTGCTTGCAGAAACGGCTTCTTTCGCATCACTCTCCATACAGCTTCTCCTTGTGCAACGTGCACTGTATTGTTGACCGATGCACAGTGACATCATCTGCAGCAAGATGATGCTGCAGGTCTTTGGAGGTGGTCTGTGGATTGTCCTTGACTGTTCTCACCATTTTTCTTCTCTGCCTTTCTGATATTTTTCTTGGCCTGCCACTTCTGGACTTAACAAGTACTGTACCTGTGTTATCCATTTCCTTACTATGTTCCTCACAGTGGAAACTAACAGTTTAAATCTCTGAGACAACTTTTTGTATCCTTCCCCTGAACAACTATTTTGAATAATCTTTGTTTTCTGATCATTTGGGAGTTGTTTTGAGGAGCCCATGATGCCACTCTTCATAAGAGATTCAAATAGGAGAACAACTTGCAAGTGGCCACCTTAAAAACCTTTTCTCATGATTGGATACACCTGCCTATGAAGTTCAAAGCTCAATGAGGTTACAAAACCAATTTAGTGCTTTAGTAAGTCAGTAAAAAGTAGTTAGGAGTGTTCAAATCAAGAAATTGATAAGGGTGCCCATACTTTTGCACCGGTCAAATTTTGTTTAAATGTGGATTGCACATTTTCTGTTAGTACAATAAACCTCATTTCAATCCAGAAATATTAATCAGTCCATCAGTTATTAGATATATGAAACTGAAATAGCTGTTGCAAAAACCCAAATTGTTATAAAGAAAAAAGGTTAACATTAATTGGGGTGCCGAAACTTTTTCATATGACTGTATTATATATTCTGTAACTGCTATCAATCAAATAGCAGTGCATATCACAAACTTTACTTGCCTATATTTCAGAAAGTATACATCCGATCTCACAACTAAAGGTATGTCTAGAATCAGCGTGATAGCAGCAGTATAGCACTGGCTTTAGTTTATATAGGAAAATCCTGGTGGATGGTTCTCTTTAACATTTGTGTGCAACCCTCCATTGGAGCTAGCAGTACTGCCACTTACATGATACTAAAATTAAATTTTTATTGATTCACATGAAAAAAATATAAAAAAGTTTCAGTAATGAGATAATATGGGAGTATACAACACAGAAAAATGGAATTACAAACACGACATAGAATATGTGGTACAAAAAGCATAGAATTTTGGTGCCAGAGAAATGATTCTATGGGAGTGGTCATTTAAATATTATACTCGTTATCTACAGTCTTGGGTCACAATATACATTTAAACAAACGTTTTTGACAGAGGGAAAATGTCAAACCCCCAATGTATACACCAATGTTTTTATAGATGTACAAAACAACCAATTGGGATTATTAGTACAGCTGCACTATTTCATCCATATAACGTACTTAGTGCTATAATGAGAGAATACTTGGTACTATGATGAAAGGAAGGTTCATTTTAAGAGAACAATAGTATAATGATAAAGGACATAATATTCAATAATATTTCATATGATCCCTTTTATGCAAAGAATAATCTCTTGGATTTACTAAAACAAACAGAATAAAAAAATAGAGACAGATAGAAGTCAGGAATGACATCATCCAAATCAATGGCTTAATGCTACAGTATCAAGCTTGTGCTGTAATACAAGAAACAATAATTTCTTGTGGATAATAATATAATAATAAAAGATATAATATCCAACAATATTTAGTATGATCCCTTTAAATATCTGACACTGCACATAATAATCAAATTAGACTGAGTATGGCAAAGGGGTGAAAAAATAAAGTAAAAGGAAAAATCAGAAAGTTAAGTATAGAGAGTGTAATGTCCTATAGTACTTGGTATAATCCCATTTAGTATATGGCACTGTACAGAATAATCCATAAGGGCGGCGTCACAAGCTACGATATATCGGGCGATATGTCTTCGGGGTCATGGATTCCGTGACGCACATCCGGCATCGTTAGACATATCGTAGCGTGTGACAGCTACGAACGACTGTGAACGAGCAAAAATACTCACCTTATCGTTGCTTGTTGACACGTCGTTCATTTTCAAAATGTCGGTCCTCCTTCTGTGCTCCAGTTGTTCATCGTTCCCGAGGCAGCACACATCGCTCCGTGTGACACCCCGGGAGCGTCGAACACAGCTTACCGTGGGGACGTGACACGTGGCTTTTGATCAGCCAGAGTAAGAGATTTGCCCCATTCTTGTCTAGCGGCCAATACCACTGACCTGTATGCTGGACTGAAGTCAATCTGCTCATCTCTAGAGTCTATCGGGCCGTTCACAGGTTCTTGTTTTTTCCAAAGATGGTATATTTGCAAAAAAAAACCCTGGAGGCATGTCCATTTTGATCTGATCAAAATCACCTTTGTAAGTTTATGGGTATGTGAAAAATATATACAGCACAAGGATACCATCTGTGTGCAATCTGTGTCCTATTTGTTTTTAACATGGTATAGTAGATAGGTGAAGCTTTGACAGGATTGTTTGTGGCAGAGCGCCTAGGATATGACTGTGCTGATGGTTTAGAGTATGTTACTGTCATTTCTAAGGAATTTTGTCAAATAAGGATATTGTGTAAGTTAAATATTTTTCTGCTTCAAATATTATGTTTCCAGAAAGTAACATCTATTATATGGGACAGTTTTTCTCATATGAATATAAACATGCAATATGCATGTTACGTCTAAATTGGATATGGAAATAAAAGAAATACATTTAAATTTACCAACAAAACTGTGACCAAAGAAGGCTGGAGAAGAAATGGAAGCAGGAAGCACGTTCACTGCCAACTGTGCAAACCAAGTGCCAGACTCTGCACACAGAATAAAGGTGTCTTCCGTCTTCTTATCTTCAAAGGTTGTTGAATTATTGCAACGTTTTTGTTTTAAACAAAACCCCTGAGGGAAAAGCAGAAGGAACTTGGATGAACACGGACACCGCTGCCAAACTCCTCTTCCTTTGTTCTTAATTCACTTCAACCCTTTGTCAGTGACTTATACTATGTGTGTTTTACAAAACAATATACCTGGAATGCTATGTATGAGCCTACATTCACACATCTGAGTGAGATATCCGGGTGCTTCACAGTTTGTATTGCACAACACACGAACCTATAGAGTTTCATGGATCTATTCACACATATGTGAAAATAACGGATTCGTGAATGAGATATCTGAGAATCTGAGAATGCCTTAGGGTAGTTTCACACATCCGGCTTTTCGCCGGTTTGCCGGATTCAGCGCACGCCAGTACAGTGTATACAGTACAATGGCAGCGCGACAAGCGCCGGTCACATGCTGTCATGTGACTGGAGCATGTGACCCAGAAGTTGCGGCGCTGCCATTGACGAACATCTCCTTACCTCCGTCCCGCCGGCAATGAGGAAGGAAGCAGGTGGGCGGGATGTTCGGCCCGCTCATCAACGCCCCTCCGCTTCTATTGGCCGACCGCTTAGTGACGCAGCAGTGACATCGCTATGACGCCGAACGCACCTCCCCCTTGAAGGAGGGATTGTTCAGCGGTCACAGCAACGTTGCTGACAAGGTATGTGCGTGTGACGCTGCTGTAGCGATAATGTTCGCTACGGCAGCTATCACCACATATCGCACGTACGACGGGGGCAGGTGCTATCGCGCACGACATCGCTAGCTATAGCTAACAATGTCGTTGCGTGTAAAGCACCCTTTATTCCGAAGGGCTGCAACCAAATATTAAAGGGAACCTGTCAGATTCAGTATGCGCCCACAACCATGAACAGTTCTGGGTGCATATTGCTTATCCCTGCCTAACTGTCCCTCTATATACTAGCATAGATAAAGGGATCTTTAAAAAAAGTATTTCTAAAAATCCGTTATCATATGCTAATGAGACTAGGGACTAGCTGTGAGGGTGTTACTTCCTGAGCTCATTCTGCCCTCTTAACATGTAGCACACCTACAGGGGCGTTCTAACATGCTATTCAATGCCCATTGCCCAGCGTCATCAGTGGTGACGCGCGTACCTGTTTCCGTTATCACTGCCTCTCAGATGCTGGGTTTAGGCTCAGTTCGTATGATCAGACGTCACTGCAATTCCGGTCATGCGCAGTATGAATCCAGGTGTAAACGTCCCGGCTTCAGAGAGGTCTACTGTGCTGACCTGAAGTGCGAGGACTTCTGATCATGCACACTGAGCCTAAACCTAGCGTTTCAGAGGCCATGACAATGAACATGCTAAGAGGGTGGAGTGGTCAAGGGAAATGATGCTCTTGCAGCTAATCTCAGTAGCATATCATAACGGATCTTTAGAAATGCTTTTTCTAAAGATCTCTTTATGTATGCTAGTGTATACAGGGACGGTTAGGCAGGGATTAGCAATATACACCCAGAACTGCTCGTGGTTCTCAGTGCATATTGGACCTGACAGGTTCACTTTAATAAAGAATAAGTGAAATTTAATGTCTGATCAGTGAAAATCAGATCATCTCCTATTCTCATCCATTTTCTAGATCATATTTAGACATGTGAATCTGTTTTTAAAGTAAATGTGCATTTGTATCAATGCACTTTCATAGATCCAAGTGCTGTCTGAGAAAGAATGGCCAGAACTAGGACTTGTCACATGGATATGTAGCACAAATACATAATACATACACATGCACAATACATGATAGTGTAGCACAAAACAAATCTCATAATATTATTTATTTATCCTCTCTACAACACACTTTATACTTTATAATATATCTGCGAAAATAATCAATTCAATCAATTTTTTTTTAAAACTACATATTGTTTGCTGTAAAGAGAATCTCAGCACGATTTTGTATTGTAAAGTAAAGATAATTCTCAAAAAACACCTAAAAAATTCTCAGGGAGTCATTCCAATACCACGATACAAAAATGTATGACTCCAAACAAAAATTAGAATAAAACAATAGCTTTATTTAAATGACAAACATACAAATTGACAAAATTACATGGAGACAAGGAGGAGGATACACAATACCAGGACAAGTGAAAAAAGTGCCAGAAAATCACTACAAACAATAGGGCAATGACATGAATGTGATATAATACATATATAGAATAATCTTACATTAGATTTTTACCAAATGTTTGAGAAAAAAAACCCAAAAAGTATTACAAATATATCACTGAAAATATTCTACTAAAGTGCAAGTGCTTATATTGCAAGAATTTTTACATATACAACTACACGTAGGAGAGCAGTTATAGAACTCAGCATTCTATAGGACCCGGTAATAGTACATCAGGTTTTTTTCCAGAATTAAGGAGAACTAAATTTAACAGTCCCAAATTCACTTTGATAGATGGACTAAACTGCAGTGATAAAAATAAAAAACCCTCCAAACTCTGCAAAGTAGAGCAAGGTGTATATGTGACACCCCACGGAGCAGAAGATAGGAGCTTACCTCCATATCTTGTATACCCATCGCCGGGCCAGTGGTTTGCAGAAGTCGTGGCCTGACCCGGTTCCGTGGCCTCGTGGTACACAGTAAAGGGAAGACTGGCAAGGACTGTTCCTGGGGAGGTAGTCACCAGTTACGGTGGTGACTGGGGTCCTGGCCTCCTCTGCTGTGGACCCTTCCTCCGACCTTTCCTCCTCCAGAAGTAAAACGGATGATGTCGATTACACCACCTGTGGTGTGCGACCAGGGATAAGGCCACCGCTGCATGGTACCTCGCCGGGGGAGATGTTGGGGTGCAGTCGGGATGATATTGCCCCCCTCGGGCGTAGCGGCCCCCGGGAGAGAGAACGGGGAACTGGGAATTGCCAGATCACAAGGTGACGACAAACGGAGTCAGAGTCACTGTGTTGCGGGTTTCAGATTTTTGTTTACTCATAGTTCTTTCTTTACTGCAATGACTCCAGTCGGTCTCAGGCAGGACAGAGGTCAAAGTCTGGTAGAGCAGCCTGTGTGCTTTCTCCTTCTTGTGCGCTCGTGTGGGGGTCCCCTCCTGGTCTCTGGAACTCTTGGAACCCACTACTCTGCCACTCGAAGCTGCACTGGTTCCAAGGGGGCAACAACATCTTCTCCTCTGTAACCCTCTTCTCCTCCATGCCACATGACTACCAGTCCCAGGCTCTCAACTCCTTCTCAGCTAGCCACCTTTCCCATTCCAAGTCTCTGCTGGCTAATGGACCTGGAGCCTCCTAACTGGCGCTATCTGCTTTCTCAGCTTAGGGGTCCTCAGCCATCCACTCGCGCGGTCCCAGGTAAGGAAAGGGTGTATAACCAGTCTGGACCTGATGGCTCCACTGTCTGCCTCCCTGAGAGGGAGAGCTCTCACGGGGAGCTGCAAAAATGTGCTTCCACTCTCTCTGCTTTCCCAAGGCGTTCTGAGGTAAACTGAAAGTAAACTGTCTCTTGTGAGGATGAGTGAAGCAGGAAACAGACTTAACCTTTTCCTTCCAGGGTGGACGGACATTATAAAATAAATAAAAATACATAAAATACAATACCCTGTAGTACCCAGTCTCAGAGGTGCTACACATACACATTAAAAAAGATAAACCATATTTTTCTGATTATAAGACACACTTTTCCTCCCAAACATTTGGTAGGAAAATGGAGTGTGTCTTAAAATCCGAATGTAGCTTACCAGAAGGTGGAGAATGGCGCTGTGCTGGCTGCCGTGCTGGCTGCGGTGGGGGCTGTTTGTTCAGGCAGCTGTCTATACCAGCGGCAGGCTGTCTGTGCAAAGGGCTGTCTGTGTGGGTGGCTGTCTGTGCGGGCGGCTGTCTGTTCGGGCGGCTGTCTATACCAGTGGCTGGCTGTCTGTGCCGGAGGTTGTCTGTCTGTGCCGGCAGCTGGCCATCTTTCTGTGCAGGCGGCTGTCTGTCTGATTCGGCGGTTGTCTGGCTGTGTGGGCAGCTGGCTCTCTGTTGTCCTCTGTTGCCGCCGTCCAGATCCCTCGGTACTGCGCTGTGGCTCCACATCAACCAGCAGGCTGGACACCTGCTCCTGCAGCCAGTCTTCACCCCGTATGCCTGCAGCCGCCCTCAACTGCCCCAACAGAGCCTCCATGTTTGCCATAAGGTAGGTGACTGCGGGAGGGGGTACACTACAGTCTTTGAGGCACCCTAAAATGGCTCCTCTTCCCGCACTTTTCCTATGTATAACCCCCCCCCCCCGTGTCCCACGCCTCTCCCCCATCTCCTTCCCTTAAAGCTCCCCCTCCATTCCCTCATGGACCAACCCCTGTCATGTGGGCCTCTGCTCATTTTCCGCTCCGGCTCTTTCTATAGGAAGAAAGTGTGTAACCATACTTACATAGTAATGGGGAAGGTAAAAGTCACAGGTAAATACAAAAACTCTCTCCTCTGTGCCATATAATGCTACTATGGTATATAGTGAACAATGTACAAATATTCACAGGCAAATATACTGTACATGTAACTAAATGTTGCTATACTTGATCTGCCACTGGTAAACCCCTGTTACCCCACTGGTTACCAGGGGTTTACCAGTGGCAGACTAAGATTTGGGGTCCCTAAGTCCCAATTAATCAGCAGGATTAAGGGGTACTTTGCACTCTGCGACATCGCAAGCCGATGCTGCGATGCCGAGCGCGATAGTCCCCGCCCCCGTTGCCGCTGCGATATCCTTGTGATAGCTGCCGTAGCGAACATTATCGCTAAAGCAGCTTCACATGGACTCACCTGTCCTGGGACGTCGCTCTGGCTGGCGACCCGCCTCCTTATTAAGGGGGCGAGTCGTAGGGCGTCACTGCGATGTCACACGGCAGGCGGCCAATAGGAGCGGAGGGGCGGAGATGAGCGGGATGTAAACATCCCGCCCACCTTCTCCCTTCCGCATATCCTACGGGAGCCGCGGTGCCGCTGGTAGGAGATGTTCCTCGCTCCTGCGGCTTTACACACAGCGATGTGTGCCGCCGCAGGAACGAGGAACAACATCGGACCATCGCGTCAGCGTAATTATGGATTACGCCGACGCTACACCGATGATACGATTACGACGCTTTTGCGCTCGCTAATCGTATCATCTAGGCTTTACACACTACGATGTCGCCTACGATGCCGGATGTGCGTCACTTTCAATTTGACCCCACCGACATCGCACCTGCAATGTCGCAGCGTGCAAAGTACCCCTAACTGTAAAGGCCACTTTACATGCAGAGATAAATCTTTGGCAGATCTGTGGTTGCAGTGAAATCATGGACATATTATTCCATTTGTACACAGCCACAAACCTGGCACTGATTGTCCACAATTTTCACTGCAACCACAGATCTGCCGCAGATTTATCTCTGTGTGTAAAGTGGCCTTAACACTGGTGGATGTGAACCCACGGTGCCATGGGCCAGGTATACCCTGAAGAGGTGTGACTAAGTGACTATCGGGTCACTAGAGTCTCTGATGGTCAAGACAGGCTGGGGTTAAAGTCCTGAAGAGGCAGCCACACCTCACTATAGCCAGGTGGAACTCACCAGCAGCAAGAGGATGTAGCAGAGTTGGAAAGGTTACAGAGGGAAGCTAAGGCCGGCTTCACACTTGCGATTAACTCGCACGAGTGCAATGCGAGAAATTCTCGCATTGCCCTTGGACCTATGTTAATCAATGAGGCAGCTCCCATCTGCTATTTTTTTCTCAGTCCAAATTGTCCTTAGTTACCCCTCTCCACCCATAGCAGTTTTTAATTGCAATGAGATGACACACAGTTAGGGTCACAGAGCTAGGGACCCCAATATAGAGATATGCCTTGACGAGGCCTTGGGGCTCAGTTACATTGATCAATGCGATTGCTAAATATCTCCTTTTTCCTAATATTCATGGCAGGTATGCAATTCATTATTCACATGTTCAAATTAGCAAGTAGCATTTTTCACTGTATATTCCAATATTTTTCCATATGCTTGAGGCATTATACCATTATCTATGTTTGATGTGCAGCCTTATCCTTTGTATAGTATGTATTTTTTGGCTTGCACTCATATATATATATATTAGTGCTCACTTCAGTTATCCTATTCAGTTATATGTAGTTTTTTTCTGAATGTGAACACAGCTCCGCCCCTTTCGGCCATGTTTTTTCCATCTCCTATATAAGAAAGTCCTTAGTTACCCCTCTCCACCCATAGCAGTTTTTAATTGCAATGAGATGACACACAGTTAGGGTCACAGAGCTAGGGACCCCAATATAGAGATATGCCTTGACGAGGCCTTGGGGCTCAGTTACATTGATCAATGCGATTGCTAAATATCTCCTTTTTCCTAATATTCATGGCAGGTATGCAATTCATTATTCACATGTTCAAATTAGCAAGTAGCATTTTTCACTGTATATTCCAATATTTTTCCATATGCTTGAGGCATTATACCATTATCTATGTTTGATGTGCAGCCTTATCCTTTGTATAGTATGTATTTTTTGGCTTGCACTCATATATATATATATATTAGTGCTCACTTCAGTTATCCTATTCAGTTATATGTAGTTTTTTTCTGAATGTGAACACAGCTCCGCCACTTTCGGCCATGTTTTTTCCATCTCCTATATAAGAAAGTCCTTAGTTACCCCTCTCCACCCATAGCAGTTTTTAATTGCAATGAGATGACACACAGTTAGGGTCACAGAGCTAGGGACCCCAATATAGAGATATGCCTTGACGAGGCCTTGGGGCTCAGTTACATTGATCAATGCGATTGCTAAATATCTCCTTTTTCCTAATATTCATGGCAGGTATGCAATTCATTATTCACATGTTCAAATTAGCAAGTAGCATTTTTCACTGTATATTCCAATATTTTTCCATATGCTTGAGGCATTATACCATTATCTATGTTTGATGTGCAGCCTTATCCTTTGTATAGTATGTATTTTTTGGCTTGCACTCATATATATATATATATTAGTGCTCACTTCAGTTATCCTATTCAGTTATATGTAGTTTTTTTCTGAATGTGAACACAGCTCCGCCCCTTTCAGCCATGTTTTTTCCATCTCCTATATAAGAAAGTCCTTAGTTACCCCTCTCCACCCATAGCAGTTTTTAATTGCAATGAGATGACACACAGTTAGGGTCACAGAGCTAGGGACCCAAATATAGAGATATGCCTTGACGAGGCCTTGGGGCTCAGTTACATTGATCAATGCGATTGCTAAATATCTCCTTTTTCCTAATATTCATGGCAGGTATGCAATTCATTATTCACATGTTCAAATTAGCAAGTAGCATTTTTCACTGTATATTCCAATATTTTTCCATATGCTTGAGGCATTATACCATTATCTATGTTTGATGTGCAGCCTTATCCTTTGTATAGTATGTATTTTTTGGCTTGCACTCATATATATATATATTAGTGCTCACTTCAGTTATCCTATTCAGTTATATGTAGTTTTTTTCTGAATGTGAACACAGCTCCGCCCCTTTCGGCCATGTTTTTTCCATCTCCTATATAAGAAAGTCCTTAGTTACCCCTCTCCACCCATAGCAGTTTTTAATTGCAATGAGATGACACACAGTTAGGGTCACAGAGCTAGGGACCCCAATATAGAGATATGCCTTGACGAGGCCTTGGGGCTCAGTTACATTGATCAATGCGATTGCTAAATATCTCCTTTTTCCCAATATTCATGGCAGGTATGCAATTCATTATTCACATGTTCAAATTAGCAAGTAGCATTTTTCACTGTATATTCCAATATTTTTCCATATGCTTGAGGCATTATACCATTATCTATGTTTGATGTGCAGCCTTATCCTTTGTATAGTATGTATTTTTTGGCTTGCACTCATATATATATATATATATATATATATTAGTGCTCACTTCAGTTATCCTATTCAGTTATATGTAGTTTTTTTCTGAATGTGAACACAGCTCCGCCCCTTTCGGCCATGTTTTTTCCATCTCCTATATAAGAAAGTCCTTAGTTACCCCTCTCCACCCATAGCAGTTTTTAATTGCAATGAGATGACACACAGTTAGGGTCACAGAGCTAGGGACCCCAATATAGAGATATGCCTTGACGAGGCCTTGGGGCTCAGTTACATTGATCAATGCGATTGCTAAATATCTCCTTTTTCCTAATATTCATGGCAGGTATGCAATTCATTATTCACATGTTCAAATTAGCAAGTAGCATTTTTCACTGTATATTCCAATATTTTTCCATATGCTTGAGGCATTATACCATTATCGATGTTTGATGTGCAGCCTTATCCTTTGTATAGTATGTATTTTTTGGCTTGCACTCATATATATATATATTAGTGCTCACTTCAGTTATCCTATTCAGTTATATGTAGTTTTTTTCTGAATGTGAACACAGCTCCGCCCCTTTCGGCCATGTTTTTTCCATCTCCTATATAAGAAAGTCCTTAGTTACCCCTCTCCACCCATAGCAGTTTTTAATTGCAATGAGATGACACACAGTTAGGGTCACAGAGCTAGGGACCCCAATATAGAGATATGCCTTGACGAGGCCTTGGGGCTCAGTTACATTGATCAATGCGATTGCTAAATATCTCCTTTTTCCTAATATTCATGGCAGGTATGCAATTCATTATTCACATGTTCAAATTAGCAAGTAGCATTTTTCACTGTATATTCCAATATTTTTCCATATGCTTGAGGCATTATACCATTATCGATGTTTGATGTGCAGCCTTATCCTTTGTATAGTATGTATTTTTTGGCTTGCACTCATATATATATATATTAGTGCTCACTTCAGTTATCCTATTCAGTTATATGTAGTTTTTTTCTGAATGTGAACACAGCTCCGCCCCTTTCGGCCATGTTTTTTCCATCTCCTATATAAGAAAGTCCTTAGTTACCCCTCTCCACCCATAGCAGTTTTTAATTGCAATGAGATGACACACAGTTAGGGTCACAGAGCTAGGGACCCCAATATAGAGATATGCCTTAACGAGGCCTTGGGGCTCAGTTACATTGATCAATGCGATTGCTAAATATCTCCTTTTTCCTAATATTCATGGCAGGTATGCAATTCATTATTCACATGTTCAAATTAGCAAGTAGCATTTTTCACTGTATATTCCAATATTTTTCCATATGCTTGAGGCATTATACCATTATCTATGTTTGATGTGCAGCCTTATCCTTTGTATAGTATGTATTTTTTGGCTTGCACTCATATATATATATATTAGTGCTCACTTCAGTTATCCTATTCAGTTATATGTAGTTTTTTTCTGAATGTGAACACAGCTCCGCCCCTTTCGGCCATGTTTTTTCCATCTCCTATATAAGAAAGTCCTTAGTTACCCCTCTCCACCCATAGCAGTTTTTAATTGCAATGAGATGACACACAGTTAGGGTCACAGAGCTAGGGACCCCAATATAGAGATATGC
The DNA here is from genome assembly GCF_048569485.1 of Anomaloglossus baeobatrachus. Lineage (NCBI taxonomy): Eukaryota > Metazoa > Chordata > Amphibia > Anura > Aromobatidae > Anomaloglossus > Anomaloglossus baeobatrachus. Next base: position 593,369,442 of record NC_134355.1, on the reverse strand, counting down.
CTTGACGAGGCCTTGGGGCTCAGTTACATTGATCAATGCGATTGCTAAATATCTCCTTTTTCCTAATATTCATGGCAGGTATGCAATTCATTATTCACATGTTCAAATTAGCAAGTAGCATTTTTCACTGTATATTCCAATATTTTTCCATATGCTTGAGGCATTATACCATTATCTATGTTTGATGTGCAGCCTTATCCTTTGTATAGTATGTATTTTTTGGCTTGCACTCATATATATATATATTAGTGCTCACTTCAGTTATCCTATTCAGTTATATGTAGTTTTTTTCTGAATGTGAACACAGCTCCGCCCCTTTCGGCCATGTTTTTTCCATCTCCTATATAAGAAAGTCCTTAGTTACCCCTCTCCACCCATAGCAGTTTTTAATTGCAATGAGATGACACACAGTTAGGGTCACAGAGCTAGGGACCCCAATATAGAGATATGCCTTGACGAGGCCTTGGGGCTCAGTTACATTGATCAATGCGATTGCTAAATATCTCCTTTTTCCTAATATTCATGGCAGGTATGCAATTCATTATTCACATGTTCAAATTAGCAAGTAGCATTTTTCACTGTATATTCCAATATTTTTCCATATGCTTGAGGCATTATACCATTATCTATGTTTGATGTGCAGCCTTATCCTTTGTATAGTATGTATTTTTTGGCTTGCACTCATATATATATATATATTAGTGCTCACTTCAGTTATCCTATTCAGTTATATGGTTGAAAGTGAGTGCCGCAACCGTTTGGGAGGATGTGCGTCTTGTAGGAGGAGATCGCGTCGGAACTCTTCATTTTGCCTACGCAGACGTTTCCTATGATCACCCAGCCTAAGTCGTGGCGCTGAGCGAATGGTACGTCGTGGGGCCCGTTGATGTGTTGGCGTACTTTGTGTAGCCGGAGGATGTCCCTTACAAGCAGAATCAGGATTTTTGCATTATGATCAAGAGCTGGGAACTTGCTGGCGATAGTTCTCAGGTGAGGGTGATGAAGAGCTGCCTCTGGTGTTGGAATCTCTTCCCGGTTAGCCGGTATCTGGTTGCACTCGATGAGTGTCGGTAGAGGTATCTCTATGGTATTTTCAACAGATGTTACCACGAGACCACTGGCTCTTCTTCCGCAAGCTTCTGAGATGCTGCTGCAAGTACCTAGTGTGTAAGGGTAGACATTTCCTTTTAAGCCGAACAAGTCAAAGAGTTCAGACATGGCAAGTGACCTGTTGCTCTGTTCATCCAGGATGTTGTACACCTTCACAGCCCTTTCTGGGTGACCTTTGGGATATACCCATACTAGGCATATTTTCGCACAAGACTTGTCCCAGAGATATTCTCCGCAGACTTTGGTGCACGAGGAGGATACTGTGAGGTAGTTTGCAGCTTGGCCTGTACTCTTCCCGCAATGACTTGTGGTAGGAGAAGGTGTAGGTGCAGGATCAGGCTGAGATGGGTGGAGCGCTTGTACGTGATCCGTGCTGTCACACTCCATGCACTTAATTGGAACCTTACAGTCCTTGGCAAGGTGTTCTGTAGAGGCACAACACCTGAAACATACCCCAAACCTTTTCAAGAGTTCCTTTCGTTCTTGAAGGGGTTTCTTCCTGAAGCCAATGCACTTCTTTAGAGGATGCGGCAGTTTGTGAATAGGACACTGACTGGCGGTTCGGATTTTCTGCCTTCCTGCCTTCATTGCCCTTGTCTGGTGCTGACATTGGTGTAGGTGGTAGAACGTTAGTCTTTTTGACTGATACTGTGCCCCTACGTTTTCTGTCATTTTGATGAGGGCTCTCATATCTGGGAGCTGGTGAAGTGGAGCCGGTGGGTTCTCGACAGGTGAAGCTGGGGTCTGCCTTACGTTCCGCGATGCTGTTTATAAACTCGCAGAAGTAGGAGAATGGAGGAAAGGAGACTTGGTGCTCTTTTTTATAGTTTGTTCCTACCGTGGTCCACCTTTCCTGCACGTTGTAAGGTAACTTGGCAAATATGGGTTTCACCCCACGAGCAGTGTCCAGGTAGCTGAGGCCAGGTAGGTGTGTGTCTGTTTTGGCCAGCTGGAGTTTGGACAGAAGGTCACTGAGTTCCTGGTACTTTGAAGCATCCTTGCCAGATATTTTGGGAAGGTCGTATAGTTGTTTTAGCAATGCATATTTAATTGCTTCAGGACTGCCGAAGCCTTTCTCTAGTCTGTCCCATGCAGTTGCGAGACCAGTTGTTCGGTCACTGACGTAGACGGATCTGAGTCTCTTGATCCTCTCAGTAGACCGTGGTCTTAGCCACTTGATTAGCAAGTCCAGCTCTTCAGCAGCCGTAATGCCAAGGTCACGCATTGCAGTTTTGAAGGCACACTTCCACCCTCTAGTTTTCGGGCTGGTCATCAAGCTTTGTGAGACCGGTGTTGGTGAGTTCTCGGCGGATCATGTACCTCGCAAAGTCGGACATGTCTGATCTTTCCGACATTGGGGGCACATTTGCTTACTGCGTGGTCCTGGTTGCGTGGTTCGTAGCTTCTTGGTTTGGGAAAATGGGAAAGTACGGAGTGGCATAGGCGTTTAGACCAGTGACCGGTTTGGTGTGTACAATCTCTGTTGTATGCAGGGCCGGAGCTACACAGTTTTTGGGAGTGTAGCGCCTTGCCGGCATGTTAGGTTGCAAGTAGACATGGGCATACAGAGGTTGCTGATGTGCAGGGTGTGGCTGTGCATTGGAATATGAAGCAGGTTCAGGCTTGAAAGTCTGAGGTGCACTGGACAGACCTGGAAGGCCGGAAGTTGTAGGTGGATCAGTGTCTTGAAGCTCTGGAGAAGTGTTAGCGCTGACGGGAATGTTGATGGTAGTTGGCAGTTTGTCGGCTTGGCTCAGCACGTAATCTCTTGTACGCTTAAGTGAGTCTTCCGTGTCGATATCACACAAATTGGCGCTGCCTTCTTGGCTCCCACCCAGAGCTTGCTCAAAGACCTTTAGCCTTGCCATGGCTGCCACATGTTCACATTCCTTCTCTAAAGGCCACTTTACACACAGAGATAAATCTTTGGCAGATCTGTGGTTGCAGTGAAATCATGGACATATTGATCCATTTGTACACAGCCACAAACCTGGCACTGATTGTCCACAATTTCACTGCAACCACAGATCTGCCGCAGATTTATCTCTGTGTGTAAAGTGGCCTTTAGGCTTCAAATTCTGCCTTTTTGCTTGCAGATTCTGCAATTGTCTCTGCTTCCTTGCGTGCAGATTCTGCTTTCATCTCTGCTTCCTTGCATGTAGATTCTTCTTTCATCTCTGCTTCTCTGCATGCAGATTCTGCTTTCATCTCTGCTTCTCTGTGTGCAGATTCTGCTTTCATCTCTGCTTCTCTGCGTGCAGATTCTGCTTTCATCTCTGCTTCTCTCTGGGCAAAGATGGCTTGTACTTTCGTTGTTTCTGCTTCAGCGCACGCCTTTATGAGCTGCTTGTTGAGGGTTGAGTACCTTGATGAGCTTGATTTGAGTGAGTGCCTTGAGCTCATAACGGACCTGGATTTGTAAGATGCCGCTCCTGATTTTTGGGCCATTTTTTCTTCAGTCTTGCTAACAATGTCGTGCACGGTTTGGTCTCGTTCAGCATTAAGCTGTTGGAAGTCCTGTAGTTCTTTTTGAGACTCAGACGTATTTGATCTCAGCAGGGTAGAGGAATATTTTTTACAAATCTCATTGTAGGACCGGTATGCTGAGTACAGTTGTTCAAGGGCTCCCTCTGGTGGTAGCTCATGAGCACCAGGAACAGATAAAACAGTCACTTGTTTTTGCACTCTTTGCCACAATAATGTTGTGTGGGTAAGCAGTTCACTTCTGGCTGTTTCTAGGTTCTCTTTAACCTTCCATGTTGGTCTGGTCAACCTCTTAGATCTTTCACTGTAATTTAAGTGTGAGTCCATGTCTTTCTATTCTTGCTCTAGAGCAGGCAGTGAAATTGTTCTCTTTGCCTCCATCAGGAAGAGTGAATGCTGCTCTGCACTGGTTGTCAGGGAAACCAATGCAAAGTTGCAATCTGATCAGGTAGCAGTCTGTGTTTGCAGGATGTATTTGCAGGGTCTCTGGCTGCAGCTTACAATTAGTTTATGGGCGATTTTAGGTTTATAGCTGCACGCAGTTCTGATAACAGGTTAATACTTTACATGGCACTTTCTGTCTGAAGCTGCTATAAAGTTTTAGGCTATGTGCGCACAGTGCGTTTTTCGCGGCGTTTTTGCGCGTTTTTCGGGTGCGTTTTTGGCCTGAAAACTGCATGTCTTTGCTTCCCCAGCAAAGTCTATGAGTTTTCATTTTTGCTGTCCGCACACAACTGTTTTTTTAAGCTGCGTTTTTGAGCTTGAAAACAAAAATGGACATGTCAATTCTTTCCTGCGTTTTTCTGCGTTTTCCGCCCATGCAATGCATTGGAAAAACGCAGCAAAACGCAGAGATCAAAAACGCAGCAAAACGCAGCCTAAAACGCACCAAATCGCAGTAAAAACGTATGCGTTTTTTGATGCGTTTCTTCGACGCAGGTGCGTTTTTGTGCGTTTTTAGCGGCCAAAAACGCACAAAAACGCAGCGTAAAAAAAACGCAGCATGCGCACATAGCCTTATGCCGTGGCTTGTTATCAGCCCCTTGGGGTAATCCTTTCTCTGGATTGTATGTAGTATAGCACTCCTGGAAACAGGTTCTTTACTGATATATGTATACTAATCCTGGTCACAGCTAGTCCTTTTCACTATTCTGTCTCTTCCTAGAAGCTGTGAATCCCAAGCACTCTAATTATCAGTCCCTTAGATAACTGTATGATTGTACTCACACTTCAAAGAATAAACAGATAGTTTTAACTCATCCCAAGGATGACTTGTAGGAAGACCAGTAGAAACGCTGTAGTTTTCTTCTAGAATCTTGTATTAAGTACAAAGTAAAGGCAGGTGAAAAGGAATAATCTGTTCAGGGTTGTAGACATGTGTCTTCAGCAATGGTTCCTCTCTAGACTAAATTGAAGGAGAAGGGAGGAGCATTCTATACAGAAACCAACTAAAGGAGGAACACAGGGACAAACTTCACACAGTCTAAATCTACCTAGTAACAATAAGGAATTTCCTGATAGGAGGAAAAATATGCAATGCAAGAAATATATACAACACGTTGTTCCCATTCATGGGACACAACAACTTTTAAGAGCCAAACTGAAAATTGAAGGACATAGATATCTATTGTTAAGTAGATGAGAATCTTAAGGCCCCTTTACACACTGCAACATCGCAAACGACATCGCTGTAACGTCACCGGTTTTGTGACGTTACAGCGACCTCCCCAGCGACATTGCAGTGTGTGAAACACATCAGCGACCTGAACCCTGCTGTGAGGTTGCTGATCACTACACATCTCTCAGGACCATTCTTTGGTCCTTTGTTTCCCGCTGTGCAGCATTATCGCTATCAAGTCTCAGTGTGTAAAGGGGCCCTTACAGCAACTTCGTTAGCGACTTCCCTTTCAAAAAGGTGCTTTACAACGTCCCCAATGACTAGTTAGATCGTTCTGCAGGTCCGTATCGCTGTTGCGTCGTTTTCCAGGTTTGCCTGTATGACAGCTCACCAGCGACTCACAAGAGACTTTGTAGCGATCCCGGCCAGGTTGGGATCGCTGGTGGGATCACTAGAAAGTCTCAGTGTGTAAAGGGGCTTTCTAGTTTAGACTCTTAACTATTTAAAAATAGCTGAAGCCTCAGTGGTAACCCGGCCATGGCAAAACTGTACATTCGCTTTGTAAAGAGTAGACATTTTTTTTTACTTTATTTCTTATACATTTGCCTAATAACAATAACAACACTGATATTAAATTGGTAAAAAAAGTCATATATTTCACAAAATCTAATGAGAAAGACAAAAGCGTTAGAAAACGTGTCAGCTTGAATCAGTAATTTAAAGTAAAGTCATTGTAATTGATAACGTTGGTGAAGGAATCTGCTTTGTTCTTCTTTAATCACCATTTGAAGTTTTCTGCTAATTTAATTTCTGTGCACAGGGCCCAGACTGTACATTGGGTTGTCTCCTCCCTGTCTGTGATTCCCCAGCCCCTCCGTCTGCCTCCGGCCTGTGAAAGACAGATCACTGCTGAGATTTCAAACACAGCAGGCCGGTCATTCACAGACTGGAGGCAGACGGAGAGGCCGGGAAATCGCAGACAGGGAGGCGAAGACCCTCGAAAATGGTGCACGACAGAGCACACAGTGACTCTGTGTGCACCATGATAGTCAATGGCCCCGTTGATGCATACATCCGAAACCCTATATGGGAAGGGTTCAGACGGAAGCCCCAACAAGACCACTGAACAGGGAAAGTTCCAAAGGCAATTACCAGTCTTGCGGCGCTCCTGCTACCAATGGTGGAACATATTGGATGATTTTTGGTCATATGACTGGACCGATATACAAATAAGTAAAGAGATATTTTATTTTTATACATCTTTTTTCTCACAATTATTCCTGAAGAAGGCTGAAGGATAAAACATCCGAGCCGAAACGCGTTGTATAATTAACCATATTTTAATGTACAAATAAAATATCTCTTTACTTATTTGTGTATTGGTCCAGTCATATGACCAAAAATCATCCAATATGTTCCACCATTGGTAGTAGGAGCGCCGCAAGACTGGTAATTGCCTTTGGAACTTCTTTCAGTAAGTGGACCTGCTTGAGGGCTCCTCTATAGTATCCAGTGCGATTTCTGCATACTGCACCATAATCCTATTGGAAAGTGGATCAACTCCTCTTGGATTATTCCAGGCTTTCTAACCCCTGAACCAGGTGAGAGTTCCACTATTTCAACACCTTTATATTTAAAAAACTCACTACACTCAGATTGGCGCCGCGTTTGTCTCTTTCTATCTTCCCCTGTCTCCAGGGTATTTTTTAACTGAACAGGGAAAGGAATGCAGTGTGAAAGCGGCTTTAAAGAGAATTTTCTTTACCTAAACTAAGAAGACCTCATATTAATAGCAATGTTTGAAAGTGGGAAGGTGAAAATAAAAAAAAAAAAAAATTAAGCCATCTGTGCATAATAAATATTTTCATCAGTAAAAGAATGGCATTGTCAGGTTGACACAAAACTGTATAAGAAATACTATGGCTACTTTCTGCTCAAAAAATTGTAAGCCCTACAGTAGACAGTAAAGGGCCATTTACACGCTGCGACATCGCTAACGATATATTGTCGGGGTCACGGTGTTTGTGACGCACATCCGGCGTTGTTAGCGACATCGAAGCATGTGACACTTACCTTCGACCTTCAACGATCGTAAAAGAGGTAAAAATCGTTTGTTTTGGAGAGGTCGTTCATTTACCAAAAATCGTTGCTGCTGCAGGTACGATGTTCTTCGTCGTTCCTGCTGCACCACACATCACTACGTGTGACACCGCAGGAACGCCGAACATCTCCTTACCTGCGTCCACGGAAAAGAAGGAAGGAAGGAGGAGGGCGGGATCTTCCACCCGCTCATCTCCGCCCCTCCGCTTCTATTAGATGGCTGCCGTGTGATGTCGCTGTGACGCCGCACGAACAGCCCCCTTAGAAAGGAGGCGGTTCGCCGGCCAGAGCGACGTCGCAGGGAAAGTAAGTCCGTGTGACGGGTGTTAGCGATGTTGTGCGCCACGGGCAGCAATTTGCCAGTGTCGCACAACCGACGGGGGCGGGTACGCTCGCTAGTGATATCGGTACCGATATCGCAGCGTGTTAAGTACCCTTAAGACAGTAGGCTTAGTTATCTTAATAGTGACTCTGGGCAGATTCCACATACCAAGACTTTTTAACATCGGGAAGTTATAGAAATATTTGCTTGAATTTTTTTCCATAACTAAAGATATGCATTAACCACACAGTAACTCATACTTTAACTCTGCAACGAAAATTCACTATTTATATCTTCCTTGTCTGAGAAACCTATTAAATGATATATTCTTTTTGCGGTCTATGCAAAAATTTTGTTTGCAGAAATATATATTTTCTCTGAGTACATTAGGAATAAAAGTTTATTGCAGGTGCAATTTACAACCAAATGCATATTCTAAAAGTTCGAGTTTTTATGGTCGATAAATGGATCAGAGCAGTATATTCACTAACTAAAATTTCGCTTGCCACAACCGTACATTGGCAATGGGGCTCGATTTCCTAAACGGGGCTCAAGGCAACTTATGGTCCATTCAAGCCTCAGCTGAGCACATTTATTCATTCTCAAGTTTTACTGCCATGTATATCAAGATGACACAGGCTGGTATGAAATCTGCTTTACAACACATTTGCATTGCAGTTAAATGAATGTTGTCTGCATTTTATGTGTGAAGCACTGAGCATGATACACTTACCAAAAATTAGTTAATGTAAACTAAAAAAACCAATAAATGTTGTAAAAATTTACTTTCTGTAAAAACAAGATAAAAACAATGTGAACTTTATCTTCTGCTCAGCGGCAGCATTTTCCTGCACCAATATTCTGAAGAATGGGAAAAATAATATCTAAAGCTGGATCAGGATAATTGCATCCAAAATTTGTTTACGTTCAGAAAAGTCCATGGAAAAATAGGTCATAAGTAAGAATATTCTGAAGTTCCCGAGCCCCAATACAAAGTATAGAAAAGGACTACACAGAAAACATTGCTGGGCTCCGGACCTGGGAAGTGCAAATCTTTTCGCACAACTCTAGAGCTACGTATAATACTAATATCAACTCGTGATTCAGAGAGCTGTTGGGCATCCTATAGCACCAGCGCCCTGCTGCGATTACAATTTTTTGCATCCTCTGTAATTACATCCTTGTACAATGCATAATTGAAACAAGAAAAAACAAAATCTTGATGCAGAAAAGTTTAATGGTCCCGTATTTTAAAGGGAGTCACTAACAGTGCTTTGCGAAAGTATTCTGCCCCCTTGAATTTTTCAACCTTTACCCACATTTCAGGCTTCAAACATAAAGATAAAAATTTTAATATTATGGTGAAGAATCAACAACAAGTGGGACACAATTGTGAAGGTGAAATAAATTTATTGCTGTGGGGCGTGCAATATTATTCGATACCTTTAAGTTAATATTTTGTAGCACCACTTTTTGCTGTGATTACATCACAAGTCACTTGGGTATGTCTCTATCAGTTTTGCACATCGAGAGAATGAAATTCTTGCCCATTCTTCCTTGCAAACAGCTCCAGCTGAGTGAGGTTGGAGAGCGTTTGTGAACAGCAGTTTTCAGCTCTTTCCACAGATTCTCGATTGGATTCAGGTCTGGGTTTTTGTTTATTATTGTGCCTCACCAAGTCACAGTGGTTTCTAGGTTAATCACGAAGACGTTTGTGCACCGGGAGCCCAGTCGGAGCACACCGCTTTGTTGCTAATGGTTTACCAGGCCGATTGCTTGCTGATGAGAGAGCTGGGACCAACCCCATCCACAAAAAGTAAGAGTGTTGTTGTTTGATCTACTTCTCCACTTCTTTATTAATCCGTAAATCCCAAGGAATTTGGTACTCATTCGTTTGCTCTGGCTGATGGAGGTGGAGACAAACCAGTGATATTGTCACAAGTTCAATTCATGGATTCCCATTTTGTTCGCTACAAGGTCGGGATCGTTGTTCACCACCAAAAGCTGGAGGGAGATAATTCTTGTTTTATGCTATCAGACAGGGTGCATCCCATGGACTTTGGCCTACATATCTTCCTGTCTGGTCTACAGGATGTCATCGAACAGGCCTTGTTTTCGGTAGGTGGGGGTCGGAGCACAGTCCAGTGTCCCTGCTCCTCCTTGGTGGTTTCTAGGTTAAACATGAAGACGTTTGTGCATCGGGAACACCGCTTCGTTGCTAATGGTTTACTAGGCCGGTTGCTTGATGTCGAGAGAGCTGTGACCGACCCCATCCACAAAAGATGAGTGTTGTTGTTTGATCTACCTCTCCAGTAAAGAGTTATGTTTAAAGTTACACATGTGTGGTGTGGTTATTACGTGGGACCTTGCTTTGGGCCGTTTGGGTCTCGGCAGTCTGTGGGGCACTCAAGGTTATTTCACCTGCGTGCCCCCTGACTGCTGTGCCCTGTGTAGGATAATAAATGTTTAATGGCGTCACACGTAATTCCCTCTTACTCCTCCCTTATGATGTGTTTTTCCCTACTACTTAAGCCCCCTTAATTGCCTTGCCTTTTCCTGTTCCAGCCTCTTCTCCTTGCAAGATCCGGAGCTCTCATCTCAAAAGGAGATGAGAGTGCACACACACTGACATGAAGGGAGCAAGCGCGTTCACACAGTGTCAGTGTGTGCACATTTTCACCTCTCTCCTGTCAGTATTGGCCACTACTGCTTTGTAATCCTATGAGTATTGAATGGCCGCTACATACAGGAGAAGAATGAGAATTCGGCCCCTGCATGCACTGACACTGTGTTTGCAAAAGCTCTGCCCTTCAATCGTCAATATAGACAGGGCTGAGGAATTACGTCAGACAGCGCTGCTTTGGTGCCCCTGAGGCTCAGTCGCCACAGGGCATTGCATTTTATTTGCTGTGCAATGCTTGGACTCGGGTGATGAAGGAGTTAATCACTGCTGTTGTTTTTCCAGTTATAAAAACATCTAGCTATGAGTCACCACTTACACAGGAAGCTGGACAGTCTGAGGAATTCCAGGTTACCCAGGCAACAGCCACTAAGAGTCATCCCAAGGGTGGGGGCACTGAGTGAGTGAGAGAAAGACACAAACCTTTTTGACTTGATAACAGCCTGAGACAGTGAAGGAACAACAGGTCTCCTGGGGGGTGTGCTTCATTCAGCTCCCCTCAGGGGGACCACCTGGTATGTGTGCTTATAAGCTATCTCGGGGAAGGAGGAGAGAGTGCTAGAACATCATGGGACTTGTAGTACCACGGCTACTATAGAGAGTGCTTCACAGAGCTTCTATAGCTATGACCGGCCAGACTGTAAGAGGGCGAGAGGCAGAGACGACCGGTGGAAATGGTGAGATAGAGGAGACATGGCAGCTGGGGGGGAGCTTAACCGCTTCCACAGTGCCAGCACAGTCGGGGTGGAGTACTCTCAGTTGGGGACACCTTCATGGACTCTAATCAAATCTGCAGGGGTTGGGGATTTTATGTCCCATCGCCCACCACCCACTTTCCTGGAGCACAGTGACATATAGGATCCGGGGTCGGATTTACAGCCATGCCCCAGGGCGAGGACCCGCATCAACTGCATACAGGACGGGACACTTAACACGGACAGTGGAGTCCCCAAGTTGCTTCAGGCCACAGGGAGCTGCAAGTCAGCACAAGGAGGAAGGTCTCACACATTTCCACAGACACCAGTGATTGCTTCTGATTCACCCGGGACCGGCTGGAGTCCATCCATGGCGACGGAAAGCGTCTCCTCCAGGGACCTTTAAGAACTATGAGTAAAAAGAACTTTGAACTGCAGCCCTGGTGTTGTCCTTGTCATTGCCGGCGCTGCAGCTCCGCGCTGTCAGCCATCCCCATCGCCCTTATCCTCCCTGTGGGGTTCGCTCTACCTGTGGGGAGCTGGACTGTCTGGGCTGCATTAACATCAGCCCCAGAGGAGAGCTACATCTTGCAGCGGCGGTCGATTCCTGGCCGTGCACCACGGGTGGCACTGCAAAGAATCCCCCATTCCCATCAAACACCACTTCTGGAAGAGGAAAAGGTGCAGGGAGGGTCCGCGGCGGAGGAGGCTGGGACCCCCATCACCACTGCAATCGGTGACACACTTTCCAGGGACCCTTCAACCCCTTTCCATCCCTCTTTACACCGGACACCCGTTAGTTTGTCCTTTACATGTGTGACGCCCTGGCAAAACCAGGTAGTCACAGTTAGGCCTCGCATTACACCGTTCCCTCACTAGGAAACACACAGCCAACCAGAAACCCTAGTCACCCCCCCTTAGGGAAAGATAGACACACCAGTGGGCGTGACCAGGCGGTTGGGACACCCCACCCAGGGGTCTACGCAGCCCGGGGCGAGAAAACAAGTAGTTAAGCTTGAGGGTTCAGTTTGGAGAGGAGTGTGGGCTGGAGCTAAGTGTAACTCCAGCAGGAAAGTTTAAGTTGAACGGTACCAGTGTAGGAGCCCTGGCGCCACTGTCTAGGAGGCAGATGGTGGTTTCTGTCAGCAGGAGACGGGAAGACGGCTCGGCAGAACCGAGGTGGACCGGGACAGGGTTGTAGCCTGCCGGTACCGACATGGGGAACCGACCCGGAAACCGTAGCACAAAGAGGGGTACTTGGACCCTGAATACAGAAACCGGAACCAAGCGGACTGGTTAATTCACGGATTGAGGCCAGGACTAGAGGTCCTGTCCCACCCAAAGTCCCTCATAGAAGACAACAGCCCACTGATTAGGGATAAGAGGTCACCACCAGGGCCCATAGATCCCACGGGCCAGCGTCTGCGGGCACGGCTCCTTAGGCCACATCCAGCCGGGAGCGGACTCCTAGGTTTCACACTAGGAAGATCCACCATACACAAAGCAGTGCAGAAAAAGAATAGAGACCACCAGCCAAGTGGGGGGACCCGAACTCAACCGGCCACAGCACCGGCCACCATCACCTTGGTTTACCAGAGACTTGTGTGTTTTACTAACAGTGAGTACACCAGCACCCCATGCGGTTGCCCTCCCCTGCACGGAGCCACCAGGTCCCGGGGCTACCATCCCTGCCCACGGAGGGGTTAACAACTTGCTGCATAATATCTCCCCCAGGTGCCCCTTAACAGCAGCGGTGGTGTCCCACATCACCACACACCGTGGGTGGTGTCACGAACTTACTATGGCCTAGCCCGTACATCTACGTCCCCCCATTTAATCGGCGTGTACGCGAGACCCCCGGGTCTGGAGACCCTCGAGCCCCCACCCCTGAAGGCCCAGACCCAAGCAGCACCGGCTGCTGGCACGGGGGTGGCACACATGTAGCCGACGGGGCCTCGGTGCCAGGTCAGGCCAGTCACAGCAACCCCACAAAACCACTGGCCCGGTGACGAGTAACCCCTGAGGCCCCGTGGGGTGCTACACTGCAAATCAATGCATTGCTCCTCTTCACGATGAGGGACAGAGTATTGTAATTGAAGGGGCGGGAAGGTGCACTGAGCCACTGGCCACACCAAGGGTGCACAGAAGATCTCTAGTTTAAACATGTAATAAAACAGTTTTTCCTCTAAGATTTATTTACTAAATCTACAGCATCAGTATGATTACTTATAGGAGCTTATTCCTCAATATGAATGTGCAAATAGTTCAATTTTA